>NC_057802.1:62694330-62731422 GCF_018294505.1 Triticum aestivum
AACATGCTAAAAAAGATCAGGATCGATTGGAACCTGACAAGACGATTCAGATCCGTAGTACACTTGGCTTATGATGACCTTAGGCAAGTGCTCGGCGGTGACTGCCATCATGGTGGCGCCGCCCATCGCGCTGCCGAGAGCGGCGATACATGCAGGAGCAGCCGCAACGAAACCATCAGCACCACTCGTCCACATTCCCCCAATGTCAGCGCCACACGAGGGAATTTGGGGGCTAGGGATTTGGAGGCTACCTAGGAATTTGGGGGAAATGGGGAAACTGTGGGGATCTAATAATGGCCGGGAACTACTTATCGCACTCTATTCTATATGGCACACGGTTTGTACATGTCGTTTGTGTTCGGTATTACAACTTCACACATGATTTCCACACCAAACCGTATGAGAATACAACATAGGTGAGACACGGTTCCCGTGACATAACCGTATGTGATGTACTACCATGTACATATGGGGATGCAATAATTGAGTTAATACTTAGGGTAAGCAGCCGCTCTGTGGATACCCGACAAAAAATAAAAATAATCGCTCTGCAGATAGAGATAGCGGTAGCGGCCGAGGTAGCGGCTACCGGATACGAGGTCAATCCTCGGTCGGTCGGTGGTGGCAGCGTGATAGGAGGTCAATCCTCGATCGACGGCGAGGGATAGGAGGACCTCAATCCTCGAGGTCGGCGATGGCGTGATTAGAGCACATCCCTCACGGTCGATGGCGGGATAGTGGAGCTCGAACTTCAGGCGGTTGCCCCACTAAGCTTTGCTACTCGGGTGTACTATCTTGGTGTACCGCGGCATCGCGCTTCTCTGTCTACTGGGTGGAGGTTGTCACGTGGCTAATTAATTAAGGTATTATTATCATTGAGTGGCTTAATTAAGGTATTCAATTCATAAGGGTAGTAATGTAGGACTCTGCGTGTAAATTGACTGGTCATTAATTTTTTACATCGCACGACTGGATAACAATATGGAGCGCCCTCAGTAATTATGAAAATAAAATCTTGTGATTTATGCACACATCTTTGGACATCAATTAATCCATGTGTTAATGTTTTTTTGAATTACCATCATGTGGTGCAGATGGAACGATCTGAATGGATGGATGATTGGAGAAGCTCAGAGTTTATCAGTGGCATGACGGAGTTCATAAATTTGGTTGAAAGGACAAAGAAGAGAGTCCATAATGACTATTACATCCTGTGTCCATGCATGCGTTTTGCCAATTCAGAGTCACGTAAAGTTACATATGTCGAGTTCCACTTACACAAACGGGGATTCATTGATGGATATACATGTTGGACTAGACACGGTCAAGAGCCGGTCATGGATGAATGTAACCAGGGCGGTGAGATGCCAAACCCCGATCGTAGTCATAATGATGTTGAATCTAACATCGGGGCTAAGGCGTCAAGCTACCAATGGAACACAGACAAGCCAAAACCCCCCACTGAAAAACCAAAACGGCGATGCAGATGGCGACCTTGATATTCCAGATTCTGCTGCTATGATTGCAGATTTCCAGTGCCCAGAAAAAGATATGGTTGGGTACAAGGATATGTTATACATTGAGGCGGACTCCAAGAAAGATTTGTATCCAAGTTGCAAAAAGAAATATTCCAAGTTGAGTGCCATGCTAGCGCTTCTCATATTTAAAGCAGCAAACGGTCTATCAAACAAGGGCTTCATAGAGTTGTTAGGTGTTTTCAAATAAATTCTTCCAGAAGATAATGTGCTCCCCAAAAGCACGAACGAAGCGAATAAAGTTGTTTGCCCATTGGAACTTGACGTACAGAAGATACATGCTTGTGTGAATTATTGTCTATTGTACCGTGGTGAGTACAAAGATTTGCTTGCATGTCCCACATGCAAGCATTCATGATACAAGCACAGGAGAGCAAAGGACAAGTATAAATTGGACAATAAGATTAATACAAGAATCCCGTTCAAGGTTGTTTGGTACTTGCCTTTAATTCCAAGTTTGAGGCATTTGTTTACAAACCCTAGAGAGGCAAAGAGGTTCCGGTGGCATCATGATGAGCGACCCGTGGATAAATATATGAGGCACGTGAAAGATGGGGCTAAGTGGGAACTAATCGACAACAAGTATAAATACTTTGCCAAGGATCCTAGAAGTATAAGGCTCGGGGAGTGTACTGATGGGATGAATCCATTTGGCGATATGAGCACCAAACACAACACATGGTCGGTGCTTATGTGCATATATAACCTTTATCCTTGCTTGTGTATGAAGAAAAAATTCATCGTGATGTCAATGATTATCCAAGGCCCGAAGCAACCTCGAAATGACATCGACATTTACTTTCAGCTACTGGTGGAAGAACTGCTAACATTGTGGGTAAAAGAGCCTGCTATAAAATGTTATGATGCTTACAAAAATGAGTTTTTCAATCTACATGTGATGCTATTGCACACCATTAAAGATATGCCGGCATTAGGATACACGTCGGGGCAGAAAACAAGGGGAGATGTAGGATGGGTCACATGCATGGATAGCACATCGAGCAGATTTCTTCCCAACTCGCACAAAATCGTGTATTTGCGTCATCATAGGTTCTCACCCATACCGAAAGATGAAAGCTGAATTTGATGGTTCGACAGAGGTAGGTTTGGGCCCAAGACCTTATCCTAGTAAGTTTTCTAGAGCATGGCTAAACAAATTAAAGTTGTGCTTGGCAAGCAACACGCTTTGACGGTGAAACAAACACCCAGGGGGCAAGTGTTTAAGAAGAAATTAGTGTTCTGGGAATTACCATACTGGGAGATTCTACGTGTACGTCACTGCATCGATGTCATGCACATAGAGAAGAACGTATGGGAACTCATCCTTGATACTCTAATCAAGATTAAAGGTAAAACAAAGGATGGTGACAGTGCATGACTCGATATGCTTGGTGATCAACCAAAACGCAAGAATGAAGCAGAAGATGGTAACAAATCGATCGACACTCACCAGTGTTACAATTTCACTCCAGAAGAAGCAAAAGAGTTCTTTGACCATTTGATGTCAGTTAAGACACCCTCTTCCTACTCCGCAAATATCAGAAGTCTCGTGGTTGTGAGCTTAGGTAAAATGAAGTTGGCACACATGAAGTAACATGATTGCCATGTAATGTTGACACAAATCCTCCCGGTGGCGATCACAATATGATGGACACAGATATAAGAAATACACTCATTGATCTTCGTGATTTCTTGAACAAACTATGGCAGAAAGTGGTGGATCCTGAAGAGCTGGATTCTATGCAAGAGGATATTGCAAGAATATTGTACAACCTAGAGATGTTTTTTCCACTGTCATCCTTTGATGTCATGGTCCATCTCACTGTGCACCTTGTCGATGAGATAAAGTATTGTGGTCCTGTGTTTCTTTGCAACATGTATCCCTTCGGGCGATTCATGGGAATATTGAAGAGCTATTCTCGGAACCGATGCCCCCCTTCTTGGAAGGGGGCCTCTTGTTGGACAATGTGCCATTGAAGTCGGGCTGTGTGAAGTGCTACGTGACTGAAGTAAAGCCTAGATTCAATGAATTTGCCCTGAAGAATGTCCTAGTGGACTTTCATGAGCAGAGGACCTTGGGAGAAATATTTTTACATCATATCCAGTGGCCGTGAAGGAAATAGGCTTCATGGATGAGATCCATCAAGCCCCACCAACACCAAGAGCAACCAATGTCGCCCTTCAACTGGTGACTCTGTCCTTGCCATAGTAGCTCTCACGTGCTTCCCCAAAGGAACCTAATACTCATAATCCGATAGCTGTTGCATCAACCTGTGATCAGCCCGCCGACTTTGTGCCGTACATGCCAATCATTCTCCGCCCCTGAGAAGCAAGTGGCAAGGCCTACAACTGCTGAAGATGCACCTGAAGCAGCATGGGGAGACTCAGCGACACCGCATGCTCAGCAGACCAACCTGGTGGAACGGACTGCTAAGCAGTTCGATGTTTATAAATCGCCTGCTAAGTAGTCCGAAGGTCCAGAACCAACTGCTAATCAGTCCATCAGTCCGTGACCGTGTGATCAGCATACCAATGCATTGGGACTGCCTGGTCAGCAAACCAATGCCCAGCCTCCTTAGCACACCGATAAGTTGGCACCACCGACACAGAAACCCGACATAGCTTCAACGCCTGGTCAGTAGTCCAATGCCTCTACTCCTACATCCCAACAGTCCGTCACAGCAGGAACGCCAGATCAGCAGTCCGGCATAGCTAAACCGTCTTCTTAGCAGTTCTTCATAGCTTCACCCTCTACTCAGCAATCAACCTTTCAACCATCCAGACCCTGGACTAGAAGAGCTTCAAGTACCAAGAAGGAAGCGGGCAAAAAGGTTGCACCTGTGAGGAAGCGGGCCCCGAGACCGAGGAGGAATGAGAACGATAGCCTCTTACTTAAGGCACCCATCGCCCAGAACCAAATTACCAGCAAGTAGTTTGAATCAAAGAGTAATATTGTTTCTGACACCATCAATGATGCATAATTAGAATTGATGCTTGCTAAAAATAAAGCAGGTGTACTTCAAGCATGCAATTATGTCCATGGCCAGACATTTCTTGTTGGCGAATACTTTGAGGAGTGCAGTTCCAGTTGTCGCATGTTACATAAATATTGCATGGATCAAATGACAAAAGGTCATGAGGTTCTGCTAATCCAGTACGACAGTGATCATTTCCATCACGACCTGGGTTCCATCAGTGTGGGGTTCAAGGACTTACATCTCTTCTTCAACTTCAACGTGCTCGATGCCACTCTTGTTAAATGCCTGATTTTGTAAGTACTTCACAAACTCTGATCAACTTCACCATACAAGGTTGTAAACAATAAAAAGCTAACTGTATTTTAGTCCTCTCAGGGAATTGACCGCGCAAAGAAGAAAAGGGTAGAGTGTGTATTTCATAGATCCTGCATTACCAAATGGCACAATACACTACTGCAGGATGCTGCTAACGCGACACTATGATCAGAGAGCCTTCAACGAAACTGTGTGCGATGCATTAATCGCAAACGGTGATGTAAAAAAACTGACAAAAAAGATGCAAAACGTTTGCAATGGAGGATACATCAAACACGGTTCAGAATTTAGTTGCGTTTGTGATGCGGGGCATGCGGTTCAGTTCAGTGAACTGTTTGCGATGAAGCAGAAGAACAGAAATGGGCAGCCAGATGAAGGTCTATGCGATATACGGCATACGGTTCACTCGGATGAACTGTTTGGGTTTAGGCTGAACAAAAGAAACGGTTAGCCAGATCAAGGTGTGTGCGATAGAGCGCAAACAGTTCACTCGGATGAACAGGTTGCACTGAGCCAAGATAATAGAAACGGTTCAATTTAACAAGACGTGTGTGATATGCGGCAAACTCGTATGTGATAACCCACAAGTATAGGGGATCGTTTGTAGCCTTCTTCGATAAATAGGAGTGTCGAACCCAACGAGGAGCTAAAGGCAGAACAAATATTCCCTCAGGTTCTATCGACCACCGATACAACTCTATGTACACTTGACGTATGCTTTACTTAAAATAAGTATGAAACTATTTTGCAAGAATAAAACTACGAGTACTTTGCGAGAATAAAACTACAAAAAAATTGCAAGGTAATAAAAGTGGATAGCTTTTGTAACAAGAAAGTCATTTGTCCCTAGGCAATCGATAGCATGTACCGGTAATCATTCTTGTAATTCTATATGAGGGAGGGGCATGAGCTAACATACTTTCTCTACTTGGATCATATGCACTTATGATTGGAACTCTAGCAAGCATCCACAACTACTAAAGATCATCAAGGTCATGAAATCCAACCATAGCATGAAGTATCAAGTCCTCTTTATCCCATACACAACAACCCACCTACTCGGGTTTAAGCTTCTCTCACTCTCGCAACCCACCATAAGCGAATCATGAATGTATTGCAACACCCTACAATGGGGATCCCTCACGTTTGCGCGAGATAGAGGGCATCGTAGGACAGCACCATAAATAAAATATACAATCATACCAACCAAGATCATGATTAACCCATAGGACAAAACGGATCTACTCCAACATCATAGGATAGCCAAATATCATTGGGAAACAATATATGGAGTTGAGCACCATGTTTAAGTAGAGATTACAGCGGGGAGAAGGGGTGTTACACTGCTGCATAGAGGGGGAGAAATTTGGTGTTGACGGTAGCAAGATTGTTGATGTAGATCGTCGTCACGATCCTAGCCCCGGCGCACTCCGACGCCACCAGGAGAGAGGGGGAGAGAGCCCCCTCCTTCTTCTTCTTCCTTGGCCTCCCCCCTAGATGGAAGGAGAGTCCCTCCTCTAGTCCATGGCCTCCATGGTGGCGGAGGGGCGGGAGCCCCTCCGAGATTGGATCTGTCTCTCTGTTCCCTTCTGTTTCGCGTTCCCCATATCTCGCCGGACACCGTTTCTTATATTCTGGGAGATCGGTAACTCCGATTGCGCTGAGATTTTAACATGATTTTTTTGGGTATAAGCTTCCTTACACCCGAAGTATAGCTCCATCCGATGTTCATGGAGGGCACAGGACACCAGGGCGCTCCTGGGGCCTGGGGCGCACCCTGGTGGGTTGTGGGCACTGTTGGCCCCCGTTTGCGTTGATTCCACCTCTCAAAAATCACATATATTCCAAAATAATTCTCCATAAATTTTTATTGCATTTGGACTTTGTTTGATATGGATATTCTGCGATACAAAAAACATGCAAAAAACAGGATCTGGCACCGGGCACTGGGTTAGTAGGTTAGTCCAATAAATCATATAAATTGTTGCAAAAAATATGTAAAAGTTGTATAATGTTGGCATGAAACAATCAAAAACTATATATATGACGGAGACGTATAAGCATCCCCAAGCTTAATTCCTGCTTGTCCCCGAGTAGGTAAATGATAAAAAAGATAATTTTTGATGTGGAATGCTACCTAGCATAAACTTGATCATATGTCTAATCATGGCATGAATATTAAGACATAAGTGATTCAAAGCAATAGTCTATAATTTGACATAATGACATGAATACTTGGGCATCCAAACAAACAATCATGTCTTTCAAAATATCAATGCTAAAGAACGTTATCCCTACAAAATCATATAGTCTTGTCATGCTCTGTCTTCTTAACACAAAGTATAAATCATGTACTACCCCGGTGTCAGCCAAGCAATTGGTTCATACTTTTTAATGGGCTTCAGTATTTTGAACCCTCACGCAATACATGAGCGCAAGCCATGGATATAGCACTATCGATGGAATAGAGTATGATGATAGGGGTAAATATAGAGAAGACAAAAAAGTAAGAAAGTCTCACATCGACGCGGCTAAGCAACGGGGTATGGAGATGCCCATCAATTGATATCACTGCGAGGAGTAGGGATTGCCATGCAACGGATGCACTAAGAGCTATAAGTGTATGAAAGCTTAACATGAAAACTAAGTGGGTGTGCATCCAACTTGCTTGCTCATGAAGACCTCGGGCATTTGAGGAAGCCCATCATCGAAATATACAAGGCAAGTTCTATAATGAAAAATTCCCACTAGTATATGAAAGTGACTGAATAGGAGACTCTCTATATGGATAACATGGTGTTACTTTGAAGCACAAGTGTGGTAAAGGATAGTAACAATGCCCCTTCTCTCTTTTTTTTCTATTTCTTTCTTTTCTTTTCTTTTCTTTTCTTTTTTTCTCTCTCATTGTCCGGAGTCTCATCCCGATTTGTGGGGGAATCATAGTATCCATCATCCTTTCCTCACTGGTACATGCTAATAATGAATAATGATAATCATCACACTTCTATTTACTTATAACTCAAAAGAAATAAAAATTACAACTCCATACCTATGACAAAATATGACCCTATATGAATGCCTCTGGCAGTGTACCAGGATGTGCAATGATCTAGCATAACATGTATAAAAATGATCAACGGTGGCCGAGCCACAAATGCTATGTCAGTTATATGATCATGCAAAGCAATATGACAATAAATGCTCAAGTTAAACGGAAGCGGTGGAAGTTGCATGGCAATATATCTCGGAATGGCTATGGAAAGGCCATAATAGGTAGGTATGGTGGCTGTTTTGAGGAAGATATAATAAGGCCTATGTGTGATAGAGCGTATCATATCACGGGGTTTGGATTCACCGGCGAAGTTTTCACCATGTCTCGAGATGAGAAAGGGCAATGCACGGTACCGTAGAGGCTAGCAAATTGCGGAAAGGTAAGAGTGCGTATAATCCATGGACTCACATTAGTCATAAAGAACTCATATACTTATTGCAAAATTTTATTAGCGCTCGAAGCAAAGTACTACTACGCATGCTCCTAGGGGGGAGGTTGGTAGGAGTTAACCATCGTGCGTCCGGCCTTCACACAAAGATAGACAATCAAGGTTAAAGTGTGCTCCAACTTCCTGGCATAACGAGAGACTATACGTGCATGCTTCGGGAATCACAAACCTTAGCACCAATATCTTACTAAACATGATCATCCACTAGTACCTCCCACATATTATCATCTCTATATCGCAAAACTATTGCAAGGAATCAAGCATATCATACTCAGTGATCCATAAGTTTTTTGTAGGATTTTAGGACTAACCATGCAATTGACCAATTCCTGTTGACTCTCTAAATAGATATAAGTGAAGCATGAGAATTTAATTCTTTCTACAAAAGACCATGCTCTAACAAATATAAGTGAATAGAAAGACCATTCTACAAACTAAGGTTTTCTATGTGAAGAGAAACAAGCAATCCAAACTTCAAATGATATAAGTGAAGCACATGAAGCATTCTATAAAGCCATACTCAAAAGATATAAGTGACATGCAACGAGCATTCTATAAATCGACCATGGACTATCTCATACCAGCATGGTGCATAAAATAAAAATGAAAACTAAACACAAAAGACGCTCCAAGATTTACACATATCACATGAACGAAATGAAGACGAAAACATACCGATACTTGTTGAAGAAAGATGGGATGCCTTCCGGGGCATCCCCAAGCTTAGACACTTGAGTCTCCTTGGATATTTACATGGGGTGCCTTGGGCATCCCCAAGCTTGAGCTTTTGCCTCTCCTCCTTCTCCTCATATCGATACCTCCTCGATCTTTGATCACTTCATCCACACAAAACTCAACAGAAAGCTCGATAAGATCGAGTAGTATAATAAAGCAAATCACTACTCTAAGTACTATTGCAAACCAATTCATATTTTGTTTTTGCATTGTAGCTACTGTAATATAACTTTTCCATGGCTTATACCACCGATAGAATCGATAGTTTCATTAAAACAAGCAAAACAATGCATCAAAAACAGAATCCTTCTTAAACAGGACAGTCTATAGCAATCTGAACATCTACCATACTTATATACACCAAAAATTCTGAAAAATTAGAACGAAATAAATAATTTGTTTAGTAATAGTGCGCAAAAAGTTTCAGAACCTTTTGACGTTCCAGTGAAAAATGAAAATTCATGCGCTACAGCCAAAGTTTCTGTTTCTGCACCGCAAATACCAACAAGCAATCTAATCATCCTAAAGGCAAACCTTGGCACAATATTGTTATAATACAATGGATTTGTACAAGGGGGTAATTATTTTTGTTGAAAAGTTTCTGTAATCGAAATTCACAAAGTTTCCATGAGCATGAACAAAGTTCAAGGACGCCCCCCACTTCAGCGGTGTTCGTCTTTCTCACTTTCACTTTTCTTTTTGTGAAGTTTTAAGTTCCCCTCTATATTTTTGTCGGTGTTCTGGGAACGAGGTCCCCAGACTTGCCTGCCTGCGGCCCACGGCGTGGCTGTGCTAGTAGGCCTGTACGGCCCATCTGCATCAACAAGGCATCCAAGACCCTCGCGAGGGGCCAAGCCTCGCGAGGCGGGCAACACAAGACCTCCTCAGGAGCGGCCTCACCAGGTTGGCTCGCGAGGAGCGCAGAGATCAAGGCGGGGCAAAACTCACGAGGTTCCCGTGAAGTGAGCCATGACGATCAAGATCAGGCGGGCGCCAGCGCGCGCAGTGTCCTTGTTTCCCCTTTGGTGCTAAGGGAGCGAGTGCAGGCGCAGAGTACCGAGGCGTCAAGCAAAGGTTTCCATATCAGTGCAATGAGACCAAGACCAGCAGGACGGCAAGACGGAGGTGACCATGGAGCCCAAGGCGGCGTCACCACCAGAGCCTTTGCAGGCGAAGACCACTTTTGTCAGGATAAGCTGTACTAGATGTACCCCTTCAGATCTGGCCGTTGTGGGATCCCTTCCCACTCAATATTTGGGAAGAGGGCCAGGGCCTCTATAAATAGGATTAGCCACCACAGTAGGAGCGGATCGATTCCACCTTCCATCCTCACATCCACAAGCTCGCAGAGCACAAGAACACCTCAACCTGAGGAGGCTGTTCTTCCCCTGTACTGTTCATCATCAGCCCAAGAGGCAATCCACCACCACCACACTGGAGTAGGGTATTACACCGCAACGGTGGCCCGAACCGGTATAAATCTTGTGTCTTTTGTGTTGTGAGTTCGTCGAGTTCATCCGCGAGATCTTAGCAAACCTAGGGCGTGGATCGGTAGGGAGGAAAGAACTTCGCGCGCACCCCAGAGTTTGAACCTTAAGGGTTTTGCCGGAACCTGTGATCCGACAATTTTTTTGTTTTTAAACTTTATAAAAGCACTCAAGAGAATAAAATGACTCTGTAAAACTTCCGGGTTGTCTCCCTGGCAGCGCTTTCTTTAAAGCCATTAAGCTAGGCACAAAGTGCTCAAGTAATGGAACCACCCGGATCCCAAGGTATATCAGAGCCAATTTTAATTAGCAATGATTTGGCATTTAGTAGCGAGCACAAAGCAACATATATCAAGCAATGACGAAGTCTAAATCTCTTCCTATGCATCGGCATGTCATACAAGAACAATTCATGCACATCAAGTAAAGGCCAATACATAGCATAAGCAGTTTCTTGCAATTTTATCGTGTAGGAAACATAAAGAGGTGGAGATGTAGTTTGTCTCTCGTAATAATTGCAAGTAGGAGCAACAAGCACATGCATATTACACTCATCAAAATTGTCATGTGCAGCGGTAAAAGGCAACCCATCAATATAATCCTTAATAAGAACAAACTTCTCCGATATAGTGTAGTTTGGAGAATTCAAAAAGATAATAGGACTATCATGTGTGGGTGCAATAGCAACAATTTCATTCTTAACATAAGGAACTATAGCAAGTTCATCTCCATAAGCATAGTTCATATTGGCATCTTGGCCACAAGCATAGCAAGCATCAAGTTCATCAAAAAGGGATATTTCAAATGAATCAACGGGATCATAGCAATTATCATAGCATTCATCCTTCGGTAAGAACGAAGGGAAATTTAACAATGTGTGAGTTGAAGAGTTACTCTCATTAGAAGGTGGGCATGGGTAGCTATTCCGCTCTTCCTCCTTTTGTTGTTCGCTCTCCTCATCATCTTTTTCATCCAATGAGCTCACAGTTTCATCAATTTCTTCTTCCATAGACTCCTGCAAAATATTAGTCTCTTCTTGGACAGCCGAGACTTTCTCAATAAATGCATCAATATCAGAATTGTATTTATAATTATCATAGCAATATTTAAGAATAGCAAATTTTTCAGGTCTATAAACTGAATCATCAAAATCTTCAAACTTTTCAAACAAAGATTCAATTTCATAAGCACCCTTAAAAGCAACAAATTCTTCTATTCGTTCCACATCATAGTAATCATATATACCTCTAGCATAAGAAGCCAAGGTTTCATTATCATTAAATCCACATGAAAAGGGAACATGTGGAGCGTTCATCCTAGAGCAACAAGTATAATCATATCTCAAGCATAGCTCCCGAGCATACCAATGCAACATATGAATTTGATCCCATAACAATTTCCCTTTATGAGTCAAGCGATACTCCCTAAAGTATTCACGTTGGTCCAACGTTGCTCCCATTATAAAGTTGAATGGGGTTTTCTCATGATTATCAAAGTAGTGCATAATATCTTTCACATAACGAGCATCGAGGGTTTTAGAACGTTCCCCATCTCCATGAGTAGCAAGTACCACGAATATTTTTGGTGTTTCGTGTTCCATATACATAACTAAAGATAGAGAGCAACTTAGAACAAAAATGTAAAATCTACTTAGTGATAAAGCAAACTAGCACACACGAGAATATTCACCCCACGCTATTGCTCCCCGGCAACGTCGCCAGAAAAAGGTCTTGATAACCCACAAGTATAGGGGATCGTTTGTAGCCTTCTTAGATAAATAAGAGTGTCGAACCCAACGAGGAGCTAAAGGCAGAACAGATATTCCCTCAAGTTCTATCGACCACCGATACAACTCTACGCACACTTGATGTTTGCTTTACCTAAAACAAGTATGAAACTATTTTGCAAGAATAAAACTACGAGTACTTTGCAAGAATAAAACTATGAATAAATTGCAAGGTAATAAAAATAGATAGCTTTTGTCAACAAGAAAGTCATTTGTCCCTAGGCAATCGATAACAAGTACCGGTAATCATTCTTGTAATTCTATATGAGGGAGAGGCATGAGCTAACATGCTTTCTCTACTTGGATCATATGCACTTATGATCGTAACTCTAGCAAGCATCCGCAACTACTAAAGATCATTAAGGTCCTGAAACCCAACCATAGCATTAAGTATGAAGTCCTCTTCATCCCAAACGCAATAACCCACCTGTCGGTGTCAAAACCAGCGGGTCTCGGGTAGGGGGTCCTGAACTATGCGTCTGAGGATCGAAGGTAACAGGAGACAGGGACACAATGTTTACCCAGGTTCGGGCCCTCTTGATGGAGGTAATACCCTTCGTCCTGCTTGATTATCTTGGATCAATATGGGGTTTACAAGAGTTGATCTACCTCGAGATCGTAATGGCTAAACCCTAGATGTCTAGACTGTATGGTTATGATTGCCCCTACGGACTAAACCCTCCGGGTTATATACACCGGAGGGGACTAGGGTTGTACATAGTCGGTTTACAGAGAAAGGAATCTTCGTATCCGAACGCCAAGCTTGTCTTCCACGCCGAGAGGAGTCCCATCCAGACACGGGGGAACGCCTTCCACATTGTATCTTCACAGCCCATGAGTCCAGCCCAGGTCACAGAGCCCGGACGCCCGAGGACCCCCTAATCCCGGACTCCCTCAGTAGCCCCAGAACCAGTCTTCAATGACGATGTGTCCGGCGCGCACATTGTCTTCGGCATTGCAAGGCGGGTTCTCCGTCCAAATACTTCAAAACATCTGAACCAAAGGAGTATATTCGGCTTCTTCATCTTTGATCTTGGTAAGGTGAATTCTTCGAACAACTCAGATATACATTAAATATTATGCCTTTCGGCTTCTGCGCCATTGTCGCCCCAACTTCCACGTGTCAGATGAATACGAGGGGTCCAAGCATTTTTACACATAACACCCAGGCCGTGTAAGGAAGGCGTCTATTTAAGGAGATTGAATCTTAGATGCCATTCCACACCAGGCGGAAAATCCTTACAGCTTGCCACAAGAAACCACGCAAACATGGCCAGCGCTCCCAGTTCTTCTTCCCGCCCTCACGGCCCTGAAAAAGGTGATTGTGAAGGAAATATGCCCTAGAGGCAATAATAAAGTTATTATTTATTTCCTTATATCATGATAAATGTTTATTATTCATGCTAGAATTGTATTAACGGGAAACATGATACATGTGTGAATACATAGACAAACAGAGTGTCACTAGTATGCCTCTACTTGACTAGCTCGTTAATCAAAGATGGTTATGTTTCCTAGCCATAGACATGAGTTGTCATTTGATTAACGGGATCACATCATTAGGAGAATGATGTGATTGACTTGACCCATTCCGTAAGCTTAGCACTCGATCATTTAGTATGTTGCTATTGCTTTCTTCATGACTTATACATGTTCCTATGACTATGAGATTATGCAACTCCCGTTTACCGGAGGAACACTTTGTGTGCTACCAAACGTCACAACATAACTGGGTGATTATAAAGGTGCTCTACAGGTGTCTCCAAAGGTACTTGTTGGGTTGGCGTATTTCGAGATTAGGATTTGTCACTCCGATTGTCGGAGAGGTATCTCTGGGCCCTCTCGGTAATACACATCACTTAAGCCTTGCAAGCATTGCGAATAATGAGTTTGTTGCGAGATGATGTATTACAGAACGAGTAAAGAGACTTGCCGGTAACGAGATTGAACTAGGTATTAAGATACCGACGATCGAATCTCGGGCAAGTAACATACCGATGAGAAAGGGAACAACGTATGTTGTTATGCGGTTTGACCGATAAAGATCTTCGTAGAATATGTGGGAGCCAATATGGGCATCCAGGTCCCGCTATTGGTTATTGACCGGAGACATGTCTCGGTCATGTCTACATAGTTCTCGAACCCGTAGGGTCCGCACGCTTAACGTTACGATGACAGTTTTATTATGAGTTTATGAGTTTTGATGTACCGAAGGAGTTCGGAGTCCCGGATGAGATCGGGGACATGACGAGGAGTCTCGAAATGGTCGAGACGTAAAGATCGATATATTAGACAACTATATTCGGACATCGGAAAGGTTCCGAGTGATTCGGGTATTTTTCGGAGTACCGGAGAGTTACGAGAATTCGTATTGGGCCTTAATGGGCCATACGGGAAAGGAGAGAAAGGCCCCAAAGGGTGGCCGCACCCCTCCCCATGGACTAGTCCGAATTGGACTAGGGAGGGGGGGTTCCCCCTTCCTTCTTTCTCCTTCTCCCTTCCCTTTTCCTACTCCAACAAGGAAAGGAGGAGTCCTACTCCCGGTGGGAGTAGGACTCCCCCTTCGCGCGCCCTCCTCCTAGGCCGGCCGCCTCCCCCCTTGCTCCTTTATATACGGGGGCAGGGGGGCACCCCAAAGACACAACAATTGATCTATTGATCTCTTAGCCGTGTGCGGTGCCCCCCTCCACCATATTACACCTCGATAATATCGTAGCGGTGCTTAGGCGAAGCCCTGCGTCGGTAGAACATCATCATCATCACCACGCCGTCGTGCTGACGAAACTCGACCTCAACACTCGGCTGGATCGGAGTTCGAGGGACGTCATCGAGCTGAACTCGGAGGTGCCGTGCGTTCGGTACTTGATCGGTCGGATTGTGAAGACGTACGACTACATCAACCGCCTTGTGTTAACGCTTCCGCTTTCGGTCTACGAGGGTACGTGGACAACACTCTCCCCTCTCGTTGCTATGCATCACCATTATCTTGCGTGTGCGTAGGAAATTTTTGAAATTACTACGTTCCCCAACAGTGGTATTAGAGCCTCGGTTTTATGCGTAGATGTCATATGCACCAATAGAACACAAGTGAGTTGTGGGCGATATAAGTCATACTGCTTACCAGCATGTCATACTTTGGTTCGGCGGTATTGTTGGATGAAGCGGCCCGGACCGACATTACGCGTACGCTTACGCGAGACTGGTTCTTCCGACGTGCTTTGCACATAGGTGGCTTGCGGGTGTCAGTTTCTTCAACTTTAGTTGAACCAAGTGTGGCTACGCCCGGTCCTTGCGAAGGTTAAAACAGCACCAACTTGACAAACTATCGTTGTGGTTTTGATGCGTAGGTGAGAACGGTTCTTGCTAAGCCCGTAGCAGCCACGTAAAACTTGCAACAACAAAGTAGAGGACGTCTAACTTGTTTTTGCAGGGCATGTTGTGATGTGATATGGTCAATACATGATGCTAAATTTTATTGTATGAGATGATCATGTTTTGTAACCGAGTTATCAGCAACTGGCAGGAGCCATATGATTGTCGTTTTATTGTATGCAATGCAATCGCCCTGTAATGCTTTACTTTATCACTAAGCGGTAGCGATAGTCGTAGAAGCATAAGATTGGCGAGACGACAACGATGCTACGATGGAGATCAAGGTGTCGCGCCGGTGACGATGGTGATCATGACGGTGCTTCGGAGATGGAGATCACAAGCACAAGATGATGATGGCCATATCATATCACTTTTATTGATTGCATGTGATGTTTATCTTTTATGCATCTTATCTTGCTTTGATTGACGGTAGCATTATAAGATGATCCCTCACTAAATTATCAAAGTATAAGTGTTCTCCCTGAGTATGCACCGTTGCAAAAGTTCTTCGTGCTGAGACACCACGTGATGATCGGGTGTGATAGGCTCTACGTTCAAATACAACGGGTGCAAAACAGTTGCACACGCGGAATACTCAGGTTAAGCTTGACGAGCCTAGCATATAACAGATATGGCCTCGGAACACGGAGACCGAAAGGTCGAGCGTGAATCATATAGTAGATATGATCAACATAGTGATGTTCACCGTTGAAACTACTCCATCTCACGTGATGATCGGACATGGTTTAGTTGATATGGATCACGTGATCACTTAGAGGATTAGAGGGATGTCTATCTAAGTGGGAGTTCTTAAGTAATATGATTAATTGAACTTAAATTTATCATGAACTTAGTCCTGATAGTATTTTGCAAATTATGTTGTAGATCAATAGCTCGCGTTATTGCTTCCCTGTGTTTATTTTTGATATGTTCCTAGAGAAAAATTATGTTTAAAGATGTTAGTAGCAAAGATGCGGATTGGATCCGTGATCTGAGGATTATCCTCATTGCTGCACAGAAGAATTATGTCCTTGATGCACCGCTAGGTGACAGACCTATTGCAGGAGCAGATGTAGACGTTATGAACGTTTGACTAGCTCAATATGATGACTACTTGATAGTTTAGTGCACCATGCTTAACGGCTTAGAATCGGGACTTCAAAGACGTTTTGAACGTCATGGACCATATGAGATGTTCCAGGAGTTGAAGTTAATATTTCAAGCAAATACCCGAGTTGAGAGATATGAAGTCTCCAACAAGTTCTATAGCTAAAAGATGGAGGAGAATAGCTCAAGCAGTGAGCATGTGCTCAGATTGTCTAGGTACTACAATCGCTTGAATCAAGTGGGAGTTAATCTTCCAGATAAAATAGTGATTGACAGAATTCTCTAGTCACCATCACCAAGTAAGTAGAACTTTGTGATGAACTATAGTATGCAAGGGATGAGAAAGTAATTCCGGAGCTCTTCGTGATGCTAAAATCGACGAAGGTAGAAATCAAGAAAAACATCAAGTGTTGATGGTTGACGAGACCACTAGTTTCAAGAAAAGGGCAAAGGGAAGAAGGGGAACTTCAAGAAGAACGGCAAGCAAGTTGCAGCTCAAGTGAAGAAGCCTAAGTCTGGTCCTAAGCCTGAGACTAAGTGCTTCTACTGCAAAGGGACTGGTCACTGGAAGCGGAACTACCCCAACTATTTGGTGGATAAGAAAGGATGGCAAAGTGAATAAAGGTATATTTGATATACATATTATTGATGTGTATTATACTAGTGTTCGTAGCAACCCCTCGGTATTTGATACTGGTTCAGTTGCTAAGAGTAGTAACTCGAAACGGGAGTTGCAGAATAAACAGAGACTAGTAAAAGGCGAGGTGACGATGTGTGTTGGAAGTAGTTCCAAGATTGATATGATCATCATCGCACACTCCCTATACTTTCGGGATTAGTGTTGAAACTAAATAAGTGTTATTTGGTGTTTGCGTTGAGCATGAATATGATTTGATCATGTTTATTGCAATACGGTTATTCATTTAAGTTAGAGAACAATTGTTGTTCTGTTTACATGAATAAAAACCTTCTATGGTCATACACACCAACGAAAATGCTTTGTTGGATCTCGATCGTAGTGATACACATATTCATAATATTGAAGCCAAAAGATGCAAAGTTAATAATGATAGTGCAACTTATTTGTGGCACTGCCGTTTAGGTCATATTGGTGTAAAGCGCATGAAGAAACTCCATACTGATGGGATTTTGGAATCACCTGATTATGAATCACTTGATGCTTGCGAACCGTGCCTCATGGGCAAGATGACTAAAACGCCGTTCTCCGGAACTATGGAGAGCGCAACAGATTTGTTGAAAATCATACATACAGATGTATGTGGTCCGATGAATATGGAGGCTCGTAGCAGGTATCATTATTTCCTGACCTTCACAGATGATTTGAGCAGATATGGGTATATCTACATGATGAAACATAAAGTCTGAAACATTTGAAAAGTTCATATAATTTCAGAGTGAAGTAGAAAATCATCGTAACAAGAAAATAAAGTTTCTACGATCTGATCGTGGAGGAGAATATTTGAGTTATGAGTTTGGTCTTCATTTGAAACAATGCGGAATAGTTTCGCAACTCACGCCACCTGGAACACCACAGCGTAATGGTGTGTCCGGACGTCATAACCGTACTTTATTAGATATGGTGCGGTCTATGATGTTTCTTACCAATCTAACACTATCGTTTTGGGGTTATGCATTAGAGACAGCTGCATTCACATTAAAAAGGGCACCATCTAAATCCGTTGAGATGACACCTTATGAACTGTGGTTTGGAAAGAAACCAAAGTTGTCGTTTCTTAAAGTTTCGGGTTGCGATGCTTATGTGAAAAAGTTTCATCCTGATAAGCTCAAACCCAAATCGCAGAAATGTGTCTTCATACGATACCCAAAGGAGACAGTTGGGTACACCTTCCATCACAGATCTGAAGGCAAGACATTCGTTGCTAAGAATGGATCCTTTCTAGAGAAGGAGTTTCTCTCGAAAGAAGTGAGTGGGAGGAAAGTAGAACTTGATGAGGTAATTGTACCTGCTCCCTTATTGGAAAGTAGTTCATCGCAGAAACCAGTTTCTGTGACGCCTATACCAATTAGTGAGGAAGTTAATGATGATGATCATGGAACTTCAGATCAAGTTATTACTGAACCTCGTAGGTCAACCAGAGTAAGATCCGCACCAGAGTGGTACGGTAATCCTGTTCTGGAGGTTATGTTACTAGACCATGACGAACCTACGAACTATGAAGAAGCGATGGTGAGCCCAGATTCCGCAAAATGGCTTGAGGCCATGAAATCTGAGATGGGATCCATGTATGAGAACAAAGTGTGGACTTTGGTTGACTTGCCCGATGATCGACAACCATCGAGAATAAATGGATCTTCAAGAGGAAGACGGACGCTAATAGTAGTGTTACTATCTACAAAGCTAGACTTGTCGAAAAAGGTTTTTGACAAAGTTCAAGGTGTTGACTACGATAAGATTTTCTCACTCGTAGCGATGCTTAAGTCTGTCCGAATCATGTTAGCAATTGCCGCATTTTATGAAATCTGGCAAATGGATAAACAAAACTGCATTCCTTAATGGATTTATTAAAGAAGAGTTGTATGATGCAACCAGAAGGTTTTGTCAATCCTAAAGGTGCTAACAAAATATGCAAGCTCCAGCGATCCATCTATGGACTGGTGCAAACATCTCGGAGTTGGAATATACGCTTTGATAAGTTGATCAAAGGATATAGTTTTATACAGACTTGTGGTGAAGCCTGTATTTACAAGAAAGCGAGTGGGAGCACTACAACATTTCTGATAAGTATATGTGAATAACATATTGTTGATCAGAAATAATGTAGAATTATTCTGCAAAGCATAAAGGAGTGTTTGAAAGGAGTTTTTCAAAGAAAGACCTCGGTGAAGCTGCTTACATATTGAGCATCAAGATCTATAGAGATAGATCAAAACGCCTGATAAGTTTTTTCAATGAGTACATACCTTGACAAGATTTTGAAGTAGTTCAAAATAGAACAGTCAAAGAAAGAGTTCTTGCCTGTGTTACAAGGTGTGAAATTGAGTCAGACTCAAAGCCCGACCACAACAGAAGATAGAAAGAGAATGAAAGTCATTCCCTATGCCTTGGCCATAGGTTCTATAAAGTATGCCATGCTGTGTACCAGATCTATTATATACCCTACACTGATTTTAGCAAGGGAGTACAATAGTGATCTCGGAGTAGATCACTGGACAGCGGTCAAAATTATCCTTAGTGGAATAAGGATATGTTTCTCGATTATGGAAGTGACAAAAGGTTTGTCGTAAAGGGTTACGTCGATGCAAGTATTGACACTAATCTAGATGACTCTAAGTCTCGGTCTAGATACATATTGAAAGTGGGAGCAATTAGCTAGAGTAGCTCCGTACAGAGCATTGTAGACATAGATATTTGAAAAATACATACGGATCTGAATGTGGCAGACCCGTTGACTAAACTTCTCTCACAAGCAAAACATGATCACACCTTAGTACTCTTTGGGTGTTAATCACATAAGCGATGTGAACTAGATTACTGACTCTAGTAAACCCTTTGAGTGTTGGTCACATAGAGATGTGAACTATGGGTGTTAATCACATGGTGATGTGAACTATTAGTGTTAAATCACATGGCGATGTGAACTAGATTATTGACTCTAGTGCAAGTGGGAGACTGAAGGAAATATGCTCTAGAGGCAATAATAAAGTTATTATTTATTTCCTTATATCATGATAAATGTTTATTATTCATGCTAGAATTGTATTAACGGGAAACATGATACATGTGTGAATACATAGACAAACAGAGTGTCACTAGTATGCCTCTACTTGACTAGCTCGTTAATCAAAGATGGTTATGTTTCCTAGCCATAGACATGAGTTGTCATTTGATTAACGGGATCACATCATTAGGAGAATGATGTGATTGACTTGACCCATTCCGTAAGCTTAGCACTCGATCGTTTAGTATGTTGCTATTGCTTTCTTCATGACTTATACATGTTCCTATGACTATGAGATTATGCAACTCCCGTTTACCGGAGGAACACTTTATGTGCTACCAAGCATCACAACGTAACTGGGTGATTATAAAGGTGCTCTACAGGTGTCTCCAAAGGTACTTGTTGGGTTGGCGTATTTCGAGATTAGGATTTGTCACTCCGATTGTCGGAGAGGTATCTCTGGGCCCTCTCGGTAATACACATCACTTAAGCCTTGCAAGCATTGCAACTAATAAGTTTGTTGCGAGATGATGTATTACGGAACGAGTAAAGAGACTTGCCGGTAACGAGATTGAACTAGGTATTAAGATACCGACGATCGAATCTCGGGCAAGTAACATACCGATGAGAAAGGGAACAACGTATGTTGTTATGCGGTTTGACCGATAAAGATCTTCGTAGAATATGTGGGAGACAATATGGGCATCCAGGTCCAGCTATTGGTTATTGACCGGAGACGTGTCTCGGTCATGTCTACATAGTTCTCGAACCCGTAGGGTCCGCACGCTTAATGTTACGATGACAGTTTTATTATGAGTTTATGAGTTTTGATGTACTGAAGGAGTTCAGAGTCCCGGATGAGATCGGGGACATGACGAGGAGTCTCGAAATGGTCGAGACGTAAAGATCGATATATTGGACAACTATATTCGGACATCGGAAAGGTTCCGAGTGATTCGGGTATTTTTCGGAGTACCGGAGAGTTACGAGAATTCGTATTGGGCCTTAATGGGCCATACGGGAAAGGAGAGAAAGGCCCCAAAGGGTGGCCGCACCCCTCCCCATGGACTAGTCCGAATTGGACTAGGGAGGGGGGCGCCCCCTTCCTTCTTTCTCCTTCTCCCTTCCCTTTTCCTACTCCAACAAGGAAAGGAGGAGTCCTACTCCCGGTGGGAGTAGGACTCCCCCTTGGCGCGCCCTCCTCCTAGGCCGGCCGCCTCCCCCCTTGCTCCTTTATATACGGGGGTAGGGGGCACCCCAAAGACAACAATTGATCTATTGATCTCTTAGCCGTGTGCGGTGCCCCCCTCCACCATATTACACCTCGATAATATCGTAGCGGTGCTTAGGCGAAGCCCTGCGTCGGTATCACATCATCATCATCACCACGCCATCGTGCTGACGAAACTCTCCCTCAACACTCGGCTGGATCGGAGTTCGAGGAACGTCATCGAGCTGAACGTGTGCTAAACTCGGAGGTGCCGTGCGTTCGGTACTTGATCGGTCGGATCGTGAAGACGTACGACTACATCAACCGCGTTGTGTTAACGCTTCCGCTTTCGGTCTACGAGGGTACGTGGACAACACTCTCCCCTCTCATTGCTATGCATCACCATTATCTTGCGTGTGTGTAGGAAATTTTTGAAATTACTACGTTCCCCAACAGATTGGGAGAGTTGCTCAGTATCCCACGCCCAGCTGTCCAAGCTCCAGATGCAGGGATATCTCCCTCCCGCGGATCTAGTCCCTGTTCGAGCGGGATTAGCATCTATCAATGGCGAAGCCCTGGCGGAAAACTTCCCCAATCCTACCAAGGGGGAGCGAGTATGCTTCGTTTCCTTCCTATTAAGAGGCGTCGGATTTCCAATCCATCCTTTCCTCCGAGGTCTCCTGAAGTACTATGGCCTCCAATTGCATAATCTTACGCCGGGCTCCATTCTGCATATCGTGGGCTTTGTCACTCTCTGCGAGCTATTCCTAGGCTGCGAGGCTCATTTTGAGTTATGGAGGAAACTTTTCTGCCACGTCCCTCACTCCCAAAAGGGATCCATATTTGAGGTGGGCGGTGTCGAAGTGTGGCGCATAGCCGGGACAGGATACGTGTCCGGCACTCCGAGGAAAGCATTCGAAGAGTGGCCCTCGGAGTGGTTTTATATTGAGGATGTCGTTCTCTCAGACCCGGTCCGACGAGGCCTACCCGTATTTTCCAAAGTTCCGTTAAAGAAATGTCACAGCTGGCGCCCTCGGAGCCTCGAGGAGGAAGATAATGCGGAAGTTAAGAAGTTGATGGACCAGATAAAGACACTTGCCCAATCCGGACTGTCCATAATTGAGGTTATGGCGATTTCCATAATGCGAGGCGTCTAGCCACTCCAATCCAGGGGGCTCCCCATGTGGAACTAAAACGGGGAGGATGACACATCTCGCTACGGGCGCAAGGGTCCGGACAATCTCGCTACCTTGGCCGCCATGTTGGCCGATCTTTATAAAGGGGAGAAAGAAGAGTTCACCCGTCTTAAATGCCGAGAAGGCTTTTCCATGTACAATCCTCCCAGCTGGGTGAGCCTTAGCTCTGTAACTTTACTCGATTTTCATCCTGAATCGTACTTTGTTCGAACTTTAACCCGACTACATTTAACTGGAATGGAGGAAGGCCGTCGCAGGGATCTATAGCCCCGCTCTGCAGCCAGAGGATCATATCCGAGACCTGGATCCCGGATTTGAAGAGGATCCGGATATATTTGTAGAGCTCAAGGAGGGGGTCTTTTATCAGGCGAGCTACGATGGTACAGAAGTAGCCATTATCGCCGATTACCCCGGCCTTCTCCCTTCCTCTCATGTAAGTGCCCCAAAGGCATCCCTTTCAAAAGAGTTTTGTCACCGTGCGTCACCCACCACACTATCTTGTGCTTTAAAGGGGCGGCGCTCGTCTCGCCATTCCGCACGAGAAGCAACCCCTAGACGGACGGAGCTGGTGCGAGGTGGGTCTTCGAAGAGAAAGTCGGATGGCGACACTGCCCAACCTTCATTGAAGAGGTATGGTTTTGAATACGTCCCATGGTAATCATACCGTTCCTTACTGTGTCACATTTCAGAAAGAGCGTTCGCCGGACTATATCCGGAGGTCACACCGGACATGCGTCCACCAATCCGGCCCCGGACCCTGCCTCCAGGGCTAGAGTTGATACGGGTGCAATGTCGGCTTGTCCTGTCTCCGAAGATTCGGATGATGTATCCGTCACCAACTCCGAAGTGGAGAGTGCGATGAACCATCGGTGCTGGAGGGCCGTTATGCGCGACCCCCATTTTACTGAGGAGGCATTCAATGCCTTCAGCTCGGCGGATGCATACCTCCGAGCTGCTCGAGATGGGCTTGCCGGAGCCACTTATCAGCTTTCAAAGGATATGCGGGTAAAATCATACTGTGTAGATTTAATAATCATGTGCCAGTAGCCCCCGAGCCTTGAAGCAGTTGGCCCAAATGATTTAAGGATTGGTACCTCATCATATACTCACGGAGAGGAATGACACATTATCCAAGGAGCTGGAAGAGTGCCGGACTAAGCTATCCATTGTCACCGCCGAACTTGAAAATTTAAAGAAATCCAAGGAGGCATCTGATGGTAAGCACAACAGTATCCGGAGAACTTTATTCCCTCCCAGCAATGACTCTAACTATGCAATGTGTGTTGTTTGTATGCAACGGCAGGATCGTTAGACCAGCTAGACGATAGGCTGATGGCTGCTCAAGCGGATAAAAAATATGCCGAAGGGTAAGAGGCCGCTGGTCAACGTATATTAACACGGACCATTATTTACAAAAACAAACTACAAGATGCAAACATCAAGCAAGCCAAAGAACTGAAGGACGCAAGGGCCTAGTTATCGGATGCCTTAAAGGAGAACAGGAAGCTGAAAGGCGGAATATTCAGTATGCTCTTTGACCTGACTTTCGTGAGGTTCCCCGATGGAAATCTAACAAGTTTGCTTCTATAGGAGTGCTGATAGGGCGGCCCGAAGACGAGATGTACGGATATCAAAGCGACCTGCTACAAGAGCTGTCCAAGATGCATGAGCGAGCTCGGAAGGCAATGAGAAGCATTGCGAAGGCGTTATGACCGGCCGATTCTCCTCCAGGAAGTATGGAGGAACTCGTGAATTTACTCAAGGGAGCTCAGCGCCGTTTCTCGCTATGGAAGATATCAGCGTGCCGAGAAGGTGCTCGGGAAGCCTGGGCCATGGTGAAAACACGGTACACAAAACTTCATCCGAATCATATGGCGCGGGTAGGACCTCGAGGATCCATTCGACAGGAAATTCCGGTCAGCCTGGTGTACGACCAAGTGAAGATAGCCGCAAAGTTTTCACAATAGGATTGTAGGCTAGACAGCCTGTTAGACGGTATAGAGGAAGAAGCTTCTGAGTCCAAGTGACTATGTACTTCAATTGACAAGTTTGTCCATAGCCGAATTGTAAAACAATTGTCATGGCAGACCTTTTCGCTTCGACTTCCGGACCCGAGGGTGCGGAGTGTTTCCGAATACCGTACCGGTGGTAGATACTGGGGCATGCATGGAAACCAGGTGTAGGGGTCATAGTTGCTTGAACAGACAAGTTGTATTCGGCTAGCTCTATTATATTACTTATTGATTGTAAGAAACATCTTCTAGAGAGAATAGTTCCGTTAAGGGTTCCTTTCCCTGGGTGAACATGCGTTAGTATGCATGCCCAAACTGTGATTCAAAAAATCATAGCATACATAATATCTGGGGTTTCATAGTGCACCGAGGGTAAAATGTCTTTAGTCCGCCAACCGATTATTCCATTAAGAACGCTAGCTTTCGACTTCACCCAGTCTGAGGTACAAGTCTGGATGACCCGGCTGTAACAATTGAAGAGGTGCTCCCTTTATGCCCTAGCCGAATAAACAGGAACATAGGGCATAAGCACAGGAGCTAGGCAACCCAACTTGGCAAAAACTTAAGTCATAAAGGTGCATATAATGGCAAAGAAAAGGTACATATGAGAAAATGACACATATGTTGTGAGCTTAATGCTCGAAAAATGATAATAAGCTTCTGTAAAAGAAGCCCCCAGGTATTATGGGCGTATACATTTAAGGATGTGTGCCTCGTAAGTGTGCGGTCTAGGCGCACAAGAGATATAAAGCTAAAGAAGAGATTAAAAGAGTGAAAAATGGAAAAAGGAGAAAAAGAAAACGAACAATGAGTCCGGCTCTAGGCGTAGAATATTTGGAGTCTGGCAGCATTCCACGGGTTCGGCTCTAAGCGATTATCCAATGCACCACGCAGGCAGTACGCACCTCTAGTGAGAACTTCATCTATAATGAAGGGACCCTCCCATTTGGGCTTGAGTTTGTCCTTTTTCTTTTCTGGGAAGCGTAGAATAAGTTCACCAACATTGTATGTCTTGGCCCGCACTTCTCTGCTTTGGTATCTGCGAGCTTGTTGTTGGTAGAATGCAGAACGGGCTTTTGCAACGTCGCGCTCCTCCTCCAGGGCATCTAGATTGTCCTGCCGATCAAGATCGGCTTCTCTCTCTTCGTACATACGCACTCGAGGTGAGTCATGAATGATGTCGCAGGGCAAAACAGCCTCTGCGCCATACACCATGAAGAATGGTGTGTAACCGGTAGTGCGATTGGGCATGGTCCGCAACCCCCAGAGTATGGAGTCGAGTTCCTCGACCCAGTGTTTGTCTGACTCTTTCAAACACCGCACTAGTCTAGGCTTAATGCCGCTCATGATAAGACCATTAGCTCATTCGACTTGACTGTTTGTTTGTGGGTGATAGACGGAGGCATAATCGAGCTTGATGGCCAGGTTAGCACACCAGGTTTTCACTTCGTCGTCCTTTTGGCTCACATATATGATAGTGTTGCTAGCATCCATAAGACAAAGAACCCGGGCCAACATGGCTAGTCGTAAACCCAAAGTGGCACTAACTTACAGGGACATGCATACATGACCGAGCAACGAACGTGTCGATCATCAGCGAGTGAATCCGGGCTGTAGCAGCTGGGCTAACAGGACTCCGATAGACACCGCGTGACATTTCCCCAAAGGGACAGACACAGGAATGAAGAAGGACACATGCCAGCCAGCCTAAGTGTTCCGGAGCAGTAGCAAGCTACCATGGCTCAGTGGAAGCACTAGGAGACATTTCCCGGTAAGAGAGGCTACCAAGGATAAACAACTAGGTTGTCGGATCCCACACATACCAAGCATTTCAAATCGTACATAAAATATGCTCGATATATGCAAATACAACATGGCATCACAACAAAACTCTACAACTCAAAGTATTTATTCATTAGGCTCCGAGGAGCCAAGTATTACAAACATGGGTCTCATGACCCAACATACAGAGCATACAAGCAACAAGCGGAAGCATAAACATGTCTGAGTACAGACAACTACAAATGAAAAAGGCTGAGAAGCCTGACTATCTACAAGATCCTCCCAAGGGTACAAGATCGTAGCTGAGGTAACAAGCTAAACGTCGAAGTCCACGCAGAACTACTAGTGAGACTGAAGTCTCTCTGCAAAAACATAAATTAAGCAAACATGAGTACAAATGTACCCAACAAGACTTATATCAGAACTAACTACATATGCATCAGTATCAATAAAGGGGTGGTGGCGTTTGACTGCAGCAAGGCAGCTTTGACTCAGTGGCTAACCCGAACTACGACTGCAAGTAACTCTTTTGAGGTGGCGCACACGAGTCCACGTATTCACCATAACAATACACCACTATGGATCCGGTCCCGTCTCCCTACGAGAAGGCCATCCGTAGCACTCACGCTTATCTTGCGCATTTTAGAGTATCCACTTTCACTTGTCTATGAACTGTACAGGCAACCCAGAAGTCCTTTACCGTGGACGCGGCTATTCGAATAGATGATGTTAACCCTGCAGGGGTGTACTTCTTCACACACGCTCTCGCCACTTACCACCATGTACACGTCGTGTATCTCGGCAACCTCCAAGCGGAAGCCTGGCGAGGGAGCCGGCCATGACCTGACTAACCACACGAGTCTCTAGTCCATGTTTATCGCCTATTCGGGTTCCATCCGCAAGGAGATCCGGTGGGGGTGTCGCTCACGGCCCCAAACGATGTGAGCAGGGTTCCCAAGCCTACCAAACAGGCGACGCTTGGTACACCGTGCCACTGCACCTATTCTGTCCCAGGCCCACCTGTACCAGGTGCCACTTGGTAGACTACTAGCACTACCTACAAACACCAGAAACTAGTTGCAACTCCTGGACAGAGATCAGGTTGATTAATAAGCCGAGAGGGGCACTTAAGCATTCCAATGCGTCGTAGTAACTGTTCATGGATCACAAACACAGAACTCAGTTCCTGAGGACGGTTTCAACGAGACAACCCACCATGTACTCCTACATGGCCTCTCACCGCTACCTTTACCAAATCGTGTTCACACACTTAGCTCTCAATAGTAGGACATGTTCACAACTTTCCAATTCATCCCCGATGAATCAGACCTGACACAACTCTAAGAAATAGAAGGCATGACAAACAAGCATGAATGAGTAGGCACATCAGGGATCAAACAACTCCTACTCATGCTAGTGGGTTTCATCTATTTACTGTGGCAATGACAGGTCATGCAGAGGAAAGGGGTTCAACTACCGCAGCATGTAACAGTTGAATCGTTGTTGTCCTAATGCAGTAAAAGAGAGCAGGAGCGATAGAGTGGGATTGTATCAGAATGAACAAGGGGGTTCTGCTTGCCTGGCACTTCTGAAGATAGTATAGTTCTTCATCGGTGTCATCGATCTCGTCGTCGGAACCACGTCTACTGAGAGGGGACAAACACCGGCAAACAAGAGAGAACACAAATGCAATGCAACAATATGATGCATGAATGTGACATGGCAATATGTTGTGATTTGAGCTAATGCAGCTAGCAACAATTTAGATGAAGTCCATATGAACCAAGGGTTCATATGCAAACTCCATATCAAGCATTTAAAATGCCATTATCATGTTTTGATTTAAACAGCAAGGTTAAGATGCTTTATCATGCATGAAACCAGTACCAATGGATAGATTGGATTTTTCTGATCATTTTTCATATATAATTTATTTCATTCTGAGTTATAGATTATTTTCTATGATTTTCTGAAGTTTATAACATTTTCTGGAATTTCCTGGTTATTTAAAATAAGCTAAATCCAGAAAATGCGTTACTGCCTCAACACTACGTCACTGTGACGTCAGCGAGTCAACAGGGGTGGTCCAGGTCAAACCTGACCAGTAGGTCCCACTGGTCAGTCTCACAGTGCAGGCTAGGGTCACAGACATGTGGGTCCGGTCAACGGCCACGTCAGCATGGTCAACTCTGGTGCGTGGGTCCCGCTGGGTTATAAACTAATTAAACATAAATAGAACCGGGTTAATTAGGGCTTGGGTCCCACTAGTCAATGGCTCTAGGGGTGATTAGTGGTGTGATTAGTGGCTAATTAAGACGGACACGTCACCATCGCCGGCGTCGTAACGCCGACAACCAAATCCGCGGCGGGTGTGCACCGGAGTGGCTCGGGTTTCACCTATGCTATAAAATTGGAGCTGTTATCGGTGATAATGCTGTGTGGGACGCCATAACGGTGTATGACACCAGATATAAAGTCTATCACTGGTCCGACTTCTGCCGTTTTAACTAGTTTGGCCTCTATCCACTTAGTGAATTTGTCTACCATGACCAGCAGATTTTTTTTCTTATGGCTTCCCCCTTTAAGGGGCCCGACCATATCAAGCCCCCAGACCGCAAAAGGCCAGGTGAAAGAACATGTGGTGCCCCCATGTTTGGTTTTGGTAATTGACGACAATCTCTACGAACTAATGGTTGCCTTGGGTTATATTTGAAGGTTTTGTCCATAGGCTTTTCTTGGAGTACATGTGTTGGTTTCAAGGAGAGTTTGTGTTGACCAATGTGCTATTAAGGAATTATCCAAAGATTGGTCATGTGAGAGTTGAGCTTATTGCAAGCATGTCTTGAATAAGAAGATTGTGTGATCATTCATGTTTACCTTCAACACATCATCCAAATGAAGAGAGTTGGAAAGATTCTAGGTTGATCAAGACTAAGTCAAGAGTGAATCAAGTTGATCAACTCACAAAGCGTAGAAGATGTACCGAGAGGGATCAAGTGATCCCATGGTATGGTAAGCATTGTCCATTGTGCTTTGTGTACTAACCCATGGTCTATGTGAGAGTTCTATGTGGGGTTAGGTACGTGTTCATGGGCTTGCGTCAAGAGGAAGATATCACTCAACCCATGGAGAGGATGACATCAAGTGGTGATCGTCATCAAGATTGCCGTGTGCAAGTTCAAGTGGAGCATCACGAAGAGATCAAGTGCTTGAAGCTTGTCGTCCATTGTGGTGATAATGGACTTGTGAAGATGTGCCGAAGAGTGGCTCACCCATAGTGGACTATGGGGGAGTAATCATCTAGTCTTCCTCAAGCCAACGGAATCAAGAAAGGTGGTCCAACTTGAGGGAGTCAAGATCGTCATCATCTAGCTCAAGTGGACCATGTGCAAGGCAAAGGTTTTCCCTTGATAGGTTTTCTATTTTACCGGTCTCATGGTGGTAGTTGGGAGACCGGGTTATAGGATCGATAGCCGTACTATCAAGGGGGGCTCTCAAGTGAGTAGCTTGATCATATCATTCGTCGAGAGCTCAAACCATTGCATCCTTGCATTATGTTTCTTGGTTCTTGTTTGGTTCTCTTTGTGAGTCTTAGATCTTATGGTCATCTTCATGACAACTTGAGTTCATCGAAAACGGAGTTTGCATGCGTCTTCTATGATGTTTTCGATGTTGGAGGTTTTACCGGTCTTATCCGAGGAAGGGTTCTCACCATTTTATTTTGGGCCTTTTCTCATTTGCTTCTTATTGGTATTTCTATCAAGATTGTGTTAGCCCTTGTCGCTAGCTTTCCAACAAACTTGGTTTCGTCGAATTAGGAGTCTGTTTGCAGAAGTTGTGTCAGTTTTGGTGTTCTGAAAAGGCTGCAGCGGTACTACCGCAGACAGGAGCGGATGTAATTTTTTACTACCGCTCTTGGGAGCGGTACTACCGCTTGGAGCAGTACTACCGCGGCTACTTCCGTGGCTACTTCCGCTCGGGACCAAAAACTCGTCACAAGTCCAGCGGTGGTAGGCACGGATGTAATTTTTTAGTACCGCTCGCAAGCAGTAGTACCGCTACCCTTAGCAGTAGTACCGCTACCCCTAGCGGTAGTACCATGAGGTCAAGCGGTACTACCGCTCCGACGGTTCTTCTGGCTTTTTTGCCTCCTCACTGTTGTGTTTCAAAGGGCTACTACCGCCCTAGCGGTAGTACCGCTCCTTGGTGCGGTAGTACCGCTCGGTGCGGGCTGTGACCATAACGGTTGGATTTTTCCCCACCTATAAAAGGGGTCTTCTTCCCCAATGAACCTTATCCTTTGAGCTCGTGTTCTTTCCCCATTGTTGACCTTCTTCGAGCTTGCTAACTCTCAATCCCTCCATGGATTCTTGCTAGTTTTTGAGGGAAAAGAGAGAGGAGATCTAGATCCACATTTCCACCAATCACTTTCTCCTCTATGTGAGGGGAACCCCATGGATCTAGATCTTGGAGTTCTTGGTGTTCTCCTTCTTGTTCTTCCTCTCTTTTTCCTCCCTAGCATTAGTTGCTTCGGTGGGATTTGAGAGAGAAGGACTTGGGCACTCCGTGTGCCCTTGCCATTGCATTTGGTGCATCGGTTTGAGTTCTCCACGGTGATACGTGGAAGTTACAAGTTGAGAAGCTTATTACTCTTGGGTGCTTGGGCGCCCTAGACGGTTGGTGGTGTTCGGAGCTCAATCATTTTGGTGTAAAGCTCCGGGCAAGCGTCGGGGTCTCCAATTAGGTTGTGGAGATCGCCCCGAGCAATTTGACGGGTACCGGTGACCGCCCCCAAGGCTTGCCAAAGTGTACGGGTTCGGTGACCGCCCCCAAGGGTTGCCATCTGTACGGGTTCGGTGACCGCCCTCAAGGGTCCCTTAGTGGAATCACGGCATCTTGCATTGTGCGAGGGCGTGAGGAGATTACGGTGGCCCTAGTGGCTTCTTGGGGAGCATTGTGCCTCCACACCGCTCCAAACAGAGATTAGCATCCGCAAGGGTGTGAACTTCGGGATACATCGTCGTCTCCGCGTGCCTCAGTTATCTCTTACCCGAGCCCCTTTACTTATGCACCTTACTTTGTGATAGCCGTAGTGTTCCTTGTTATATATCTTGCTATCACATAGTTGTTTATCTTGCTTAGCATAACTTGTTGGTGCACATAGGTGAGCCTAGTTGTTTTAGGTTTTGTGCTTGACAAATTAACCGTTAGGTTTATTACGCATTTGTTCAAGCCTAAACCGTAATTATTTTAAAGCGCCTATTCACCCCCCTCTAGGCGACATCCACGATCTTTCAATTGGTACCAGAGCCTTGTCTCTCTTTATAGGGCTTAACCACCTAGAGAGTAAGGATGTCGACTAGGGGTTTAGGATTCTCTGACACTCATAGTTTCGATGGCACAAATTTTGATGTTTGGGCAATTCGCATGCTTAATCTCTTTAGGGTCATGGACCCAAATTTAGAGCGAATTGTAGATATGGGTTTTTCTCCTCCAAAGGATCCACAAAGATTATCTTTAGAGGATGAGAAAAACTCTTATCTCAATGCTCAAGCTTCTAATGTGCTTTTTGATGCTTTGAGCAATGTAGTTATATTTCAACTCATGTCGTTTCGGGATGCTCATGAGTTGTAGACAAATCTTCAAGACAAATATTGCGTGTCCGAGATTTGTGGAGATGATTGTCCTCCTTCCACCTCCGGTCGTATAGTATTCTCAACTTCTTCTACTTCACCTACATGTGGTTTGCCACAAGGTAATGATATGGTGAGTAGTGTTGTTCATTGGAATGATTATAGTGAGCTTATTATTGATGATCCTTCATCACTTGATTATTGCAATGCTTCAACTTTGGACTTTAACACTTCGAGCACTCTAAATGTTTCACATGCTTGTGTTAAAAGTTCTTGCATATCTTGTAGAAATTGCTTGCTCAAATCTCATGATGATATGCTTGCTATGTCTTGTTGCCATGATAAAAATGTATCTATTTCCTCGAGTTGTTGTGCTAACAATGTAGAGGAAACCCAACACTCCATGGAACAAGATGTGGTCTTGAACGGTGCTTCAAGGGATCCTACATCATCATCGATTGCTTTTTGCCTTATGGCCAAGGCTTCAAAGGTATCTCCCACTTTGAATCCCAGTATATCTTGTGATAATATTGATGATGGCAAGAGTGATGATGATGTCGAGTATGATGAAGAGAATGATGATGTTGCCTCCTTAAAAGTTAAGGGGGAAATAATTTTTAAAGCTCTTCTTAAGAATAAAATTGCTCGTTCCAACTTCATGGAAATCATGTCTATTGCTATTGAGGGCAAGAAATATATTGATGAGTTGGAATCTCGTCTTGAGGAGCATGAGGTCACCATTGATAAAATGGAAGGTCATGAGCGTGATTACGCTAATGAGATTGCGGACCTCTCTCAAGCTCTTGAACTTGAACAAACCACCAAGGAATCTCTTGAGGAGACTTTTTCTCTAGAGTTATCTAGAGTGAAGGAATCTCATGATAGAGCTCTTGAGGTGGCCAATGTTTTTGAAACTAAAAATGCTAAGCTTGAAGTTGCTCATGCTAGACTCCTTGAGGATTTTGAGCATCTCGAAAATGGCTCAAGGGTCATCAAGGGTGAGCTCATCAAACTCACCGAGTCTCATGCTCAAATTGAAGCTTCTTATTTAAAAGAGCTTGCCAAGTTTCCTTCTCCTCTTGTTGTTAATGATGATGCTTGTGCTACTAACTCTGTTTCTTGTGAAGCATCCATTTTAAAGGAGAATGTTGAGCTCAGGGCTCAACTTGAGTTGCTATCTAGCAATTATGGGAAATTGGAAGAAAGTCATGAAAAGATTTCTAGCTCTCATGATGATCTTCTTGTATCCCATAATGTGCTAAAAATAGCTCATGAGGCTATGATTGCTAAGGTAACATCTAGTGAGCCTCATGTGGACATTAGCACTACTTTTAGTCAAAATGCTATATTGCCTTGTGCTAGTCCTCGTAATTCGTCTATGCATAACATTGGTACATCTTTTGATGAATTGATTTCCTTGCCTTGTTGCTCCAATGATGAAGCTTATACTTCCTCGAGTACTTGTGTTGAGACTAACCATGTAGAGGAAATCAAAGAGCTCAAGGCCCAAGTCACTTCTTTGAAGAAAGACTTGGAAAAGTGTCATGAAGGGAAATCCACACTCAACAATATCTTGAGTGTGCAAAAATCCCCCAATGACAAAGGTGGACTTGGATTCAACTCCAACAAGAAGAAGAAGTCCAAGATGAACAAGAAGAAGGGCCAAGAACACGTCAAGAATTTGGCCAAGATTATTTGCTTCAAGTGCAAAATTGAAGGGCACCATGTTAGATATTGCCCATTGAAGAAGAAGGCCATTAGTGACAAGCAACAAGGGAAGCGGCTACAAGTGCATTCTCATGCTCAACCTCAAGTTGAAGAAAGGCCTCTTCCCAAGAAGACTCAAGCTAATGCTTCTCAAGTTGAGAAATCAAGTGAGAAGAAAGTGAAGAGTAGACGTTACCTATGTCGTGAAAAAGGTCACGTCGCTTCTTCATGCACGAATGGTACCTTATCCAACCCTATTCTAATTGATGATATCTATTCTCTTGGGAAGGATAAGGTTGGCAATGTGTTTGCCAAATTTGTTGGTACTCAAACTGCTGTCAAGAAAAGAACCATTTGGGTAGCCAAGCCTATTGTGACTAACCTCTTAGGACCCAACTTGGTTGGGAACCAACTAGCTCATACTTGATCAATAGGTGTTGTTGGAGGACATTGGAGACTTGGCTACATTATGAAGAATTAAGGGGACTTCATCACTCTTATTGTCTCAAGCCAAGTCAATCGAATCATCAAGCTTATATCTTATATCCAATGTGCCTCCTTGTGGTAACTTGTACTTAAATTGCTTACATTGAAATTTACTTTCCCCCTTGCATGTATTGGTTTTGTTCCTTGCATGTGTTTGTATTTGTTGTGTCTCCAAATTGCTTATCTTGAGTAATCAAGTTTATATATGTTGGTTTGCACTTCATGTACATGTGTGTCGTACGTTGAGCCTTTGTGCATCTTGTTTGTATCTTAGTTGGCTCTTGTGAGACATTAATGGAATATCCCATTATGGGGGAGTGATGTGCTTTGTGCACCTCACAATCCTATAAATGTGTGTACATGAGTAATACCATCTAGTATTGATATTTCAAGATTATCTAGTCGCTATGTGGCATGTGTTGTCATGTGCAATACAAATTCTAAATTGTCCATTAATTATCTCTTGTTGGATCGTTATTTTTGCCTCTTGTTTATCTTTAATTGGTATCACATTATGGGGGAGTAATATGCTATGTGTATATTACTAGCCTAGTGTAGCGACCAGACCTCAAACAGTCTAGTCTCTGTGCATCAGTGTCATCCCTGGATCGGTAATGCTGACACGCATAGTACTTTGAAGGATTTATAACAGAGTAGCAATCACACACTTATTACATCGAATATTTCAAGAGAACTCAATACAAATAAATATGGCTTAAGGCCATCTAAATACGATAACAGCGGAAGGCTTGGAAGATAAAGTGAGTCCATCAACTCCAAAGGCATCACTGAGTATAAGACCACGACCTAAGACTCCTTACTTGTCGTCTGAAAAGTCTGCAACATGATACGTTGCAGCCCAAAAACGGGTCAGCACATGGAATATGCTGGCAATGTAACACATAGAGAGTAATGAACAGAATAATGCTATCACTACATGCATAATTGGCTGGTGGAAAGCTCTATGGTTACAGTTTTGCAAAAAGCCATTTTTTTCCCTACCACAAAGGAATAAATTTTATTTAACTATCACGATGGTTGTTAAACATTGAGAAGCTATCTCCAACTCAATCCCAATTAAGAACGTGATTAACCCAAACAAATTAAATTAAGTAACATGATGATGAGATTCACATGATAATCCAAGAACTAGATACTCAAGATTGTCCATAACCGGGGACACGGCTAACCATGATTAGATTCTACACTCTGCAGAGGTTTGTGCACTTTTCCCCACAAGACTCGATCGCCTCCGCTTGATTTCTCGCACTACAAGGTGTTTGAGAAAAGGATGACCGAGACACAGTCTTTCAGAAACACTACTCTTTACTCCGGGTGGACAGTCACACCTACTTTCCCCTACATCTGCTAGCCCACCTCTTCAAGAGGTCATGTAACCTACTCAACTATGCTAGAGCCCATAATAGCTTGTGGCTGCACACGGAAGTTTCTAGCATGAATAATCTCATGATCCCTTTGAGCCTGGGTGGCGGTCCATAGGATGATCACACGGGTACTCCGGGATATCCAAAAATACAGGCAACACTGGGTTCTCGAGGTGCCTCAATCCACCCAGATGTTTATTTAAGTAGCCACCTTAAGTTGAACCATTAAGTAACTATCTCACATCTGTCGTGGAAATTTCACTCGAACCCAATCCACGTCTACGAGCATAGCATAGCAATAAGCAAACGTAGAAGTAACTCCCAAGGGTTTGATAATAAACATGGCAATAGGTACTACCTCTTCTACTTCCCAAAACACACATATTAATCAGATCCTAATCATGAAATTGTTTGAGGATTGATCTAATGCAATAAAACTGGGTGGTAAAGAGGTATGATCAAAGTGTCACTTGCCTTGCTGATGATCCGTGAAACCTAGAGACTCGTAGTAGCACGCTTCGCACTTCGGGTACTCTATCGCAAACAAACAATACATACATAAGCAATCAAGCAAGGGTGCATGAGTAAAACTCAAAATAAGAGATCTAACCAGAAAGTTCAACTTAAGAACTCCGGTTTACGAAAAGAATCAAATCGAACGAAGCAAGGAAACTCAAACGGCGAAAGAAACAAGCTTCATTTACTAATCTGGACTTAAGTCAGATTTTACAGTAGCAAAAACTTGTTTGAGTAGGTTAAACGGGAAGAGGGTTTCGAGATGAAACTCTAGGCGCTTGAATCGCCTGATTCCGATAAACGAGCGAAAAGTTATACTAAAACGAAAAACAGATCGGAAATCATGATCAGAAATAATCACGGAAAATCTGAGAAAAACAAAAACTGACGAACAGGCTAACAAACGAACGTTTGCTGTCTGGGAAAAAAACAAAAACTGTTCGTTAAAACGAATGAACGAATGAGTGTTCGCTAAATAAACTAAACCGAAAAAACACAGATCTAGGGTTTTTTTATATAAAACCGAACGAAAAACCGGACGGGAAAACCGAACGGTTTTCTCGAGGAAAACCGCCGGCGGCTGGGCGGCGGCTACCTCCGGCGAGGGGCGGCGGGGCGGCTCCGGCGGCGGCGGGGCTCCGGCGGCGGC
>NC_057802.1:62731791-62739392 GCF_018294505.1 Triticum aestivum
GCCTGGGGCGGCGCCTTATAAAGGCTTGGCCAGGGGAGTCCTGGCCGAACACGGCCCAATGTCGGTTTCGCGATTTTTTTGAAATAATTTCATGCAGAAAAACAAATAAAATAAATAGTAAACGGACTCCAAAAATCCCGAAATAAATTTTCGCCGACTTCTAAAATCAAGTCGGACAAGATGAACATTTATTTGGGGCCTAAATGTAATTTTGAAAAACGCGTATTTTTCCTAGTTCAAATAAAATCAAATAAAATCCAAATAAAAATCAAATATTTATTTTTAATATTTTTCCTCCAATATTTCATTATTTGTGGAGAAGTCATTTTATCCCCTCTCATATATTTTGATATGAAATATTTTTGGAGAGAAAAATAATAAAAACAGATGATCCTATTTTCAAATTTTGAGAAAACCCAAATATGAAAATAACGAAATCCCCAACTCTCTCTGTGGGTCCTTGAGTTGCGTGGAATTTCTAGGGTCGCAAATCAAAATGCAATAAAGTATGATATGCATGATGATCTAATGTATAACACTCCAAATTGAAAATTTGGGATGTTACAAACCTGCCCCCCTTAAGATGAATCTCGCCCTCGAGATTCGGGTTGGCTAGAAAATAGGTAAGAGTGGCCCTTCCGTAGATCTTCCTCTCTCTCCCAGGTGGCTTCCTCCTCGGTATGGTGACTACACTGAACTTTGCAAAACTTGATAACCTTACTGCGGGTGACTCGGCTGGCAAATTCAAGAATCTTAACTGGTTTCTTCTCGTAGGTCAAATCACTATCCAACTGGATCGCTTCCAGTGGCACTGTATCTCTCAGTGGTATCTCAGCCATCTCCGCGTGGCACTTCTTCAACTAGGATACGTGGAACACATCGTGAACTCCTAACAATCCTTCGGGGAATTCCAACTTGTAAGCAACTTCTCCCATACGCTCCAAAACTTTGTATGGTCCTACAAAACGTGGCACTAACTTTCCCTTAACTCCAAAGCGCTTCACTCCTCGAAGTGGTGATACTCGAAGATAAACTCTGTCTCCAATTTCGTAAACTGTCCTTGCGTTTAGAATCCGCATAACTCTTCTGCCTGGACTGGGCTACCTTGAGCCTATCGCGAATCAACTTCACCTTCTATTCAGACTCTTTAATCAAATCTGGTCCAAACAACTGGCGGTCTCCAACTTCGTCCCACAACAACGGTGTCCTGCACCTCCTTCCATACAGAGCTTCGAAAGGGGCCATCTTCAAACTGGATTGGTAGCTATTGTTGTAAGAAAACTCTGCATATGGAAAATTGTCGTCCCAACTAGATCCATAATCTAGCGCACAAGCTCTCAGCATGTCCTCCAAAATCTAATTGACTCTCTCGGTCTGTCCGTCTGTCTGTGGATGAAAAGCTGTACTGAACTCTAGCCTGGTACCAAAAGTTTCGTGCAACTGATTCCAAAACTTTGAAGTAAACTGGGTTCCTCTATCTGATACAATGGTCCTCGGAACTCCATGCAGACATACGATCCTGGTCATGTATATCTTTGCCAACTTAGCACTGGTATAAGTGGTCTTTACTGGGATGAAATGTGCTACTTTCGTCAAACGATCGACTACAACCCATATTGAGTCATAGCCTGAACGAGTCCTGGGCAATCCCATGATAAAATCCATGCCTAGCTTATCCCACTTCCATTCGGGTATCGGCAATGGTTGGGGCAATCCTGCTAGCTTCTGATGCTCTGCCTTCACTCTCTGACATACATCACAAACAGCCACATACTCTGCAATATCCTTCTTCATTCCGGTCCACCAGAAACTGTCCTTTAAATCCAGGTACCTCTTGGTATTTCCTGGGTGAATTGAATATGGTGAGTCATGGGCCTCCTGCAGAATCAACTTCCTGATCTCCGGATCATTGGGCACATAAACACGGTCCTCAAACCATAAGGTGTCGTGCTCGTCCTCACGAAATCCCTTGGCTTTTCCTTTACCCAACCTTTCCTTTACCTCAGCAATCTCCTTGTCTGTCTTCTGAGCTCCTCTGATCTTATCCATCAAAGTAGACTGAATCTCCAATGCTGCTACAAAGCCTTTTGGAACTATTTCCAAACATAGTTCACGAAGATTCTCGGCTAACTCCTTGGGTAACTCTCCGGTCATGAGCGTGTTGACATGGCTCTTGCAGCTCAACGCATCGGCTACTACGTTAGCCTTTCCTAGGTGATAATGCAATCTCATATCGTAATCCTTAATGAGCTCCAACCATCTCCTTTGCCTGAGATTCAACTCCTTCTGCGTGAAAATTTACTTTAAACTCTTGTGATCCATGTACACCTCACAATGGTTTCCGATGAAAAAATGTCTCCATGTCTTCAACGCATGCACTACGGCTGCTAACTCCAAATCATGTGTAGCATAATTAAACTCATGGGGTTTAAGTTGTCGGGAGGCATGCGAAACAACTCTTGCCTCCTGCATTAGCACTGCTCCAAGTCCTCCATGAGAAGCATCGCAATATACTTCATAATCCTTGCGTTGATCTGGCAGAATCAACACTGGCGATGTAACTGAACGTTTCTTCAACTCCTAGAAACTAGCCTCACATTCCTCAGTCCAATTGAATTTGGTGTCCTTCTTCAACAACTCAGTCATAGGTTTTGCAATCTTTGAGAAATTCTCAATGAATCTCCGGTAGTATCGTGCGAGTCCAAGAAAACTCTGGATCTCTCCAACTGTCGTGGGTGCTTCCCAATTTGTCACAGTGTTAACCTTGGTGGGATCTACTGCTATTCCTTCTCCCGATATAACATGTCCAAGGAATCCAACTTCCTTTAACCAAAACTCACACTTGCTGAACTGGCATATAACTGATGTTCTCTGAGCTTTCCAAGTACTAAACGCAAATGCTCCTTATGCTCTTCTTCATTCTTCGAATAGACCAGAATATCATCAATTGACACTACGACGAACTTATCCAAAAACTCCATAAACACTTTGTTCATCATGTTCATGAAATAGGCAGGTGCGTTAGTCAGGCCAAATGACATAACGGTGTACTCATATAGCCCATACCTTGTGGTAAAAGCTGTCTTGGGTATATCCTGCTCTCGAATCTTCAACTGGTGGTATCCTGACCACAAATCAATCTTGGAAAATACTTTAGCTCCTTGTAGTCGGTCAAACAGATCATTGATCATCGGCAGTGGGTACTTGTTCTTGATTGTTACTTCATTCAATCCATGATAATCAACAACGATCCATCTTTCTTCTCCACTAGAAGTACGGGTGATCCCCAAGGTGACGAGCTTGGGCGAATATATCCTTTATCCAGTAACTCCTTAATCTGCTTCTTAATTTCTTCCAAATCCTTAGCGGGCATCCTGTACGGTCTCTTAGATATTGGCCCTGTGCCTGGCAAAAGCTCAATCAAAAACTCAATGTCTCTATCTGGTGGCATGCCTGGCAACTCCTGTGGAAATACGTCAGGGAAATCCTTCACCACTGGTACTTCCTCCTGTACAACTCCTGATAAGGAATTTACTTGAGTCCTCTTCGGCACATGCCGGGATACATACTTAATCCTTCTTCCTTCTGGGGTAGTAAGCAAGATCGTCTTACTGGCGCAATCGATGTTTCCTCCATACATTGATAGCCAATCCATTCCCAAAATCACATCCAAACCTTGCGACTCCAAAACTATTAGGTCTGAGGGGAAAACATGCCTACCTATGGCCAATGGCAACTGAAAACATCCTTGGCTTGCCATATACTCTGCTCCTGGCGAGGTTACTAACATAGGTGTTCTAAGAACTTGTCCATTGTGATTGTGACCTCCATGGTTATGCTGAAGGTGTCCTCCCGAGTTCGGGGTAAAACAAGGCTTCTGATGAGCTCCTGTGCTGTACTTTCCTTATTCATACTTCCTCTTACGGCTCTCAATCTGCTGCTTCCCTTCAATCATGAGTGCTCTGTCTACCAACTCCTGGTAGTTGTTAAAGGTTGCCACCATCAACTTCATGCTCAGCTCATCATTCAGTCCTTCCAGAAACTTCTCCTGCTTAGCTGCATCCGTAGCAACGTCATCTGGAGCATAACGTGCTAACTTACTAAAATCCTCCACATACTGGCCAACGGTACGTCCTCCTTGGCGTAAGTTGCGAAACTCACGCTTCTTCATGGCCATAGCTCCTATTGAAACATGGGCAGTACGGAAAGCTTGCTGAAACTGGTCCCATGTGACAGTGTCAATGGGGTGAGTGGCTGTGTAATTCTCCCACCATGATGTTGCGGGTCCATCAACCTGATGTGCGGCAAAACGCACTCTCTCCGCATCTGTGCATCCTGCAGTGGTCAGCTCCCTTCCAACCTTGCGGAGCCAATCATCTGCAACAATCGGCTCAGTGCTACTGGAGAACACTGGCGGATTTAGCCTAGGAAAACGGGCTAAGTGATCAACAGGTGGTGGTGGTGGTGGGTTGTTGTTGTTGTTGTTGCCTTGGTTCTGAACTAGCACTTGCATCAGGGCATTCTGCTGCTGAATCAACTGAGTGATCTCCGGTGGGAAAACAAATCCGGTGTCGCGTCTCGGAGGCATCTGATGGGTTTAGAAAAGATGAGAAAATAGAATAGAATGAGGTCTAGAGGGAAAACACTACCCATATGCACAAGAGATAAACACAATCATATCACTTCAATCAATTCACACAAGGCATACAATTGATCTAACTATCGTTACAAAGTGCTTGGACTATACTATATATATGGTGGAATACTACTACTAATTTGGTGGTCTACTAGAAAAATTGCTCAATCGAAGACTCCATGATATCTGCTCCGGCTTCATCCTCCAAATCATCATCACTGGGGTCCGAGTCGGTGTCGTCGATGATGATGTAATTCTCCGGGCAAGTAGAATCATCGTCATCTCCTCCTGGTGCTAGGTCTCCCATGAAAACTTCTAGCTTCTTTGTCAGGTCGCCATTCTTCTCTACTAGTGCGACGATTTCCTCCATATAATCCTCGCATGTAGCCTTGAGTTCTTCCTCCAGTTCCATGATCCTAGTCTTTGCCTTCTTCAGATCTATCATGTCTGCGCACATCTGGTTCTCCTGGCGACGAATGTGCTGGTTTAACTCCTGGATGAAAACTGCAATAGATCTATCCTTCCTGGTACCGATCATCTCCCATTGCTCGTCTCGGCGCCCACAAATCTGATAGATAGTATCCTTGAGATTACTGTGGTACACTTCTCCAATGCGTCCCATGGTGATGTGGGCTGCCATGCTCTTTCCTAGACTCCAGGTGAGTGCATCAAAGGAAAACTCTATGGGCTCAATGACTGGCGTGAACGTCCTTCCTGGAACTTGAACTTGAATCATCCAGCGCTCCTCTTCTGGTAGTGTGGCGTTGTAGGTCCTGGTGAAGCTTGGTATTCCAATGTTCAGGTACTTAGTAACTTCCTTCAAGTGTCGTCCAAAAGGTGTATCCTCATCTGGTTGCGCGAACTTGTTCCTTGCATCCGCCATCCTAAAAGAGTGGAAGAAAGGAGAGGAGTCAGAAATGAGAAGAGAGTAGTGATCTAGGGATTTAGCTTAGTGGTCGTGTCCTACAGTCATCGTGTGCTCTGATACCATCTCTGTAGCGACCAGACCTCAAACAGTCTAGTCTCCGTGCATCAGTGTCATCCCTGGATCGGTAATGCTGACACGCACAGTACTTTGAAGGATTTATAACAGAGTAGCAATCACACACTTATTACATCGAATAGTTCAAGAGAACTCAATACAAATAAATATGGCTTAAGGCCATCTAAATACGATAACAACAGAACGCTTGGAAGATAAAGTGAGTCCATCAACTCCAACGGCATCACTGAGTATAAGACCACGACCTAAGACTCCTTACTCGTCGTCTGAAAAGTCTGCAACATGATACGTTGCAGCTCGAAAACGGGTCAGCACATGGAATATGCTGGCAATGTAACACATAGAGAGTAATGAATAGAATAATGCTATCACTACATGCATAATTGGCTGGTGGAAAGCTCTATGGTTACAGTTTTGTGAAAAGCCAATTTTTCCGTACCACAAAGGAATAAATTTTATTTAACTATGACGGTGGTTGTTAAACATTGAGAAGGTACCTCCAACTCAATCCCAATTAAGAACGTGATTAACCCAATCAAATTAAATTAAGTAACATGATGATGAGATTCACATGATAATCCAAGAACTAGATACTCAAGATTGTCCATAACCGGGGACACGGCTAACCATGATTAGATTGTACACTCTGCAGAGGTTTGCGCACTTTTCCCCACAAGACTCGATCGCCTCCGCTTGATTTCTCGCACTACAAGGTGTTTGAGAAACGGATGACCGAGACACAGTCTTTCAGAAACACTACTCTTTACTCCGGGTGGACAGTCACACCTACTTTCCCCTACATCTGCTAGCCCACCTCTTCAAGAGGTCATGTAACCTACTCAACTATGCTAGAGCCCATAATAGCTTGTGGCTGCACACGGAAGTTTCTAGCATGAATAATCTCATGATCCCTTTGAGCCTGGGTGGCGGTCCATAGGATGATCACACTGGTACTCTGGGATATCCAAAAATACAGGCAACACTAGGTTCTCCAGGTGCCTCAATCCACCCAGATGTTTATTTAAGTAGCCACCTTAAGTTGAACCATTAAGTAACAATCTCACATATGTCATGGAAATTTCACTCGAACACAATCCACGTCTACAAGCATAGCATAGCAATAAGCAAACGTAGAAGTAACTCCCAAGGGTTTGATAATAAACATGGCAATAGGTACTACCTCTTCTAATTCCCAAAACCCACATATTAATTAGATCCTAATCTTGCAATTGTTTGAGGATTGATCTAATGCAATAAAACTGGGTGGTAAAGAGGTATGATCAAAGTGTTACTTGCCTTGCTGATGATCCGTGAAACCTAGAGACTCGTAGTAGCACGCTTCGCACTCCGGGTACTCTATCGCAAAAAAACAATACATAGATAAGCAATCAAGCAAGGGTGCACGAGTAAAACTCAAAATAAGAGATCTAACCAGAAAGTTCAACTTAAGAACTCCGGTTTACAAAAAGAATCAAATCGAACGAAGCAACGAAACTCAAACGGTGAAAGAAACAAGCTTCGTTTACTAATCTGGACTGAAGTAAAATTTTACAGTAGCAAAAACTTATTTTAGTAGGTTAAACGGAAAGAGGGTTTCGAGATGAAACTCTAGGCGCTTGAATCGCCTGATTCCGATAAACGAGCGAAAAGTTATACCAAAACGAAAAACAGATCGGAAATCGCGATCAGAAATAATCGCGGAAAATCCGAGAAAAAGAAAAACTGACGAACAGGCTAACGAACGAACGTTCGCTGTCTGCGAAAAAAACGAAAACCGTTCGTTAAAACGAATGAACGAACGAGTGTTCGCTAAATAAACTAAACCAAAAAAACTGATCTAGGGTTTTTTTTATAAAACCGAATGAAAAACCGGACTGGAAAACCAAACGGTTTTCTCGAGGAAAACCGCCGGCGGCGGGGCGGCGGCTACCTCCGGCGAGGGGCGGCGGGGCGGCTCCGGCG
>NC_057802.1:62739777-62788038 GCF_018294505.1 Triticum aestivum
CGGCGGCGGCGGGGTCGGCGGCGGGACGGCGGCAGGGCTCTGGCGTCGAGCGGCGGAGGATCGGGTGACGGCGTCGGCGGCGGCTTAGTGTTAGGGTTTCGGCGGCTCGGGCGGCTTGGGCTATCGGGGCCGGGGGCGGCGCCTTATAAAGGCCTGGCCAGGGGTGTCCTGGTCGAACACGGCCCCAAGTCGGTTTCGCGATTTTTTTTAATAATTTCGCACAGAAAAACAAATAAAAGAAATACTAAACGGACTCCAAAAATCCCGAATTAAATTTTCTCCGACTTCTAAAGTCAAGCCGGACAAGATGAACATTTATTTGGGGCCTAAATGCAATTTTGAAAAACACGTATTTTTCCTAGTTCAAATAAAATCAAATAAAATACAAATAAAAATCAAATATTTATTTTTAATATTTTTCCTCCAATATTTCATTATTTTTGGAGAAGTCATTTTATCCCCTCTCATATATTTTGATATGAAATATTTTCGGAGAGAAAAATAATAAAAACAAATGATCCTATTTTCAAAATTTGAGAAAACCCAAATATGAAAATAACGAAATCCCCAACTCTGTCCGTGGGTCCTTGAGTTGCGTGGAATTTCTAGGGTCGCAAATCAAAATGCAATAAAGTAGGATATGCATGATGATCTAATGTATAACATTCCAAATTGAAAATTTGGGATGTTACACCTAGAAAATGTTTACATTTGAGATATTGTCACCTAGAATTGATATTGTAAATTATCTTGTTCCTAGGTGGCATGTTAGCTCTACAAGTTGCAATTTGCTTGTGTTTGGTGTGAAGATGTTGTCGGATATCCTTGCTATTTACCACCGGGAATTATTTCCAAATACTTCTTGTCTTTTGACAATTGGTACTCACTTATGTGTGGTAGAAATTTTTTATCATCTTCACGTTGGCGTTTGCCTTTTATTTGCCTTATCTCTTGCCAAGTTTGTGTCAACTCCCATTGCCTTCCGTGCCACTTGAGGATCTTGTTGTTTTCTTGATCTTGTCTTGTGTTTTCCTTGATATAGTGAACGTGGTGATCCTACCTTGTGTATTTGTATTCAAATGCAAATTCTCTATAATGCACAACTCGTGGGGGAGCTATCCTATTTTCTATAAAACACTAAACTTGTGATCTATTTTAAGTGTGTGTTGGTGCACGGCAAGCCGTTTCTTTTTGGTACTTGTGCCATCATGAAACTTTGTAGAGAGCTTGGTTTGTTTGGAACCATCCTCTCTTTTGGGAGTTTGATATCATTTTGTGGGTTCCAATGGATATCTCATTCCTTGATGTATCTTTTAATGATATCTTCCAAGTGATGATTTCTCCATTTGGGATTCTTTTCACTTGGTATTTCCTTGTATTTTGGTATCGGTTCTTGAATGTCTTGAGCATGGATATTAACTTCATGTAGTTTCCTTGGCATGCTTTCTCTCTTTGACCCAATATATAGGGGAAACTCCACCAAGTCTCAAATTGGATGAGATGTGCATGAAATTCATTTTCATATCTATGTGCACATATTTATGTGGAGTTTGTCCTATGGATTGTTGGTTCTCTAACTCTTTGGTCCCAATGAGTTTGGGTACCATTTTGTTTGTGTTGTTGTTCTAGGAACAATTGGAGATGCATTGGATGATCGCCTACTCACAAGGAAGGTGTTGTCACCATGTGCTTTTTGGAGTCAAGCTAGGATGATCAATGAACTACTCTGTACCTTCAATTGGTATCTACTTCATCCTTCCAATGTTAACTCGGTAACAAGTATCTTCATATACTTCATGCACACATTTCTTACATCAACCTTGGGTAGGTTGTATCATGGCATGTTATTCATTCTCTCTTGTGATACTTGTTTCCTTTCTCAAAGAATTGCAACAATGATCTCTTGTTGCTAGTTGTGATGTCTTTGATGGTTGTGTGGTAGGAATTCATTTATATACAATAAGACCATATCTAGCCATGTGTTATGCTTCCAAGCAAATATTTTATTGGTATATGTATGACGTCCTTTTGGATATCTTGTTCCTTCTTGTTGTAACTATTTCGGGTGTACATCCTTCTTTGTAGATATATATCATCATGATTTCGTCTACCTAGAACCTTATACACTTGAGAGAAATTACATCCCTAGATGATATCCTTTCTTTCACGTCCACCTTGTCTCTCTTTTGTTATTTCTTTGGTGGCTCCGTGAAAGCTTTTGCCTTGAGTATGTGTCGTATCTCGTTGCATCTTGATGCACTCTTGTGTGGTGAAGATTATTTTCCTCATGCTTATCTTTACGAGGCTTTTGCCATCTTAATTGGTATCCCTCGTCTTGATGAGGCTTTCTTCTTCTATCTTCACTACGGGTTGTCACAAGCATAGGTTCTCTATATGCTTATTAGTAAGCTTGTGAACCCATTTGCTAGTTCTGTGTGGGAATGATAGGCCTTGCACCGTGTGCCTCATTCTTCCAAGACTATGTTGATGCTTAATGCTCATCCGTACATTAGTCTTCTCAAGTGCTTTGCCATGACTCACATACATCATTTTGGTTGATCCTACCCTTAAGTTGCCTCTTTTATATATTGCTCAACCATTTGTTTGTTGCAAGTGCTAGGCTTTGTTTCCTATATGCTCACTTGCACTAGTCGTGAGGATCTATTGATCTTGGGGGAGTGACGATCCTATCTTGTGCTCGTTGTATCCAGTTACAAAACTAAATTGTGCACAAATCATGGGGAGCTTCTCTTGTTTCTCTAGAACACTCCTTTGCTCATATCATAACTTATTTCATTCATGTGGCACGTAGGATCATTGGTCTAGTTGGGTCAATTGATATCCGTTGATTGCTTGCTTCAATTGGTATCTTTTGATTGCTTGTTTGCTTGTTTCTCTCTTTCTTATGTCTTTGTGGCATATCTTTCTTTTGTAAACTTTGGGCCTAAATATAGTTTGTTTTCCTCCTAGTATTTACCGTCAAACTTTTGTATTGCATTCCACTCTCTTGTTGAGAAATACACAAATTATGGAGGAACACAATTTATATTGGCCTTCTAAGCTTTTCTCCCATTTTGGCAATCGATGCCAATGGGGGAGAAGTTTCAGAGAGTTTTGTGGAGAAGTTTAGAGAATTCTCTCCTCTTGCTTTGGTTTTATTCCTAAGCATTTGCATCTCTTACTCATGCATCATTGGTTGTTGCATTGCATGGTGATGCATAATTCCTTATATAAACTCTCTTGAAAGTGATTGTCATCAATTACCAAAATGGGGGAGATTGAAAGAACATGTGGTGCCCCCATGTTTGGTTTTGGTAATTGACGACAATCTCTATGGACTAATGGTTGCCTTGAGTACATGTGTTGGTTTCAAGGAGAGTTTGTGTTGACCAAGGTGCTATTAAGGAATTATCCAAAGATTGGTCATGTGAGAGTTGAGCTTATTGCAAGCATGTCTTGAAGAAAAAGATTGTGTGATCATTCATGTTTACCTTCAAGACATCATCCAACTGAAGAGAGTTGGAAAGATTCTAGGTTGATCAAGACTAAGTCAAGAGTGAATCAAGTTGATCAACTCACAAAGCATAGAAGATTTACTGAGAGGGATCAAGTGATCCCATGGTATGGTAAGCATTGTCCATTGTGCTTTGTGTACTAACCCATGGTCTATGTGAGAGTTCTATGTGGGGTTAGGTACGTGTTCATGGGCTTGCATCAAGAGGAAGATATCACTCAACCCATGGAGAGGATGACATCAAGTGGTGATCGTCATCAAGATTGCCGTGTGCAAGTTCAAGTGGAGCATCAAGAAGAGATCAAGTGCTTGAAGCTTGCCGTCCATTGTGGTGACAATGGACTTGTGAAGATGTGCCGAAGAGTGGCTCACCCATAGTGGACTATGGGGGAGTAATCATCTAGTCTTCATCGAGCCAATGCAATCAAGAAAGGTGGTCCAACTTGAGGGAGTCAAGATCGTCATCATCTAGCTCAAGTGGACCATGTGCAAGGCAAAGGTTTGCCCTTGATAGGTTTTCTATTTTACCGGTCTCATGGTGGTAGTTCGGAGACCGGGTTATAGGATCGATAGCCGTACTATCAAGGGGGGCTCTCAAGTGAGTAGCTTGATCGTATCGTTCGTCGAGAGCTCAAACCATTGCATCCTTGCATCATGTTTCTTGGTTATTGTTTGGTTCTCTTTGTGAGTCTTAGATCCTATGGTCATCTTGGTGACAAGCTTGAGTTCATCGAAAACGGAGTTTGCATGCGTCTTCTATGATGTTTTTGATGTTGGAGGTTTTACCGGTCTTATCCGAGGAAGGGTTCTCACCATTTTCTTTTGGGCCTTTTCTCATTTGCTTCTTATTGTTATTTCTATCAAGATTGTGTTAGCCCTTGTCGCTGGCTTTCCAACAAACTTGGTTGCGTCGAATTCGGAGTCCGTTTGCAGAACTTGTGTCAGTTTTGGTGTTCTGAAAAGGCTGCAGCGGTACTACCGTGGAGCAAGAGCGGATGTAATTTTTTACTACCGCTCTTGGGAGCGGTACTACCGCTTGGAGAAGTACTACCGCGGCTACTTCCGTGGCTACTTCCGCTCGGGACCAAAAACTCGTCACAAGTCCAGCGGTGGTAGGCACGGATGTAATTTTTTAGTACCGCTCACAAGCAGTAGTACCGCTACCCTTAGCAATAGTACCACTACCCCTAACGGTACTACCGTGAGGTCAAGCGGTACTACCGCTCCGACGGTTCTTCTGGCTTTTTTGCCTCCTCGCTGTTGTGTTTCAAAGGGCTACTACCGCCCTAGCAGTAGTAGCGAATCTCGTCAAGAACTCTTTGTGCTTTGAAAACAGACATAGGGATACGTTTTTGTGCTTTGAAAACTCTCTCGAACTTAAGTAGACGATCGGTTGGAACCGCTCCTTGGTGCGGTAGTACCGCTCGGTGCGGGCTGTGACCATAACGGTTGGATCTTTTCCCACCTATAAAAGGGGGTCTTCTTCCCCAATGAACCTTATCCTTTGAGCTTGTGTTCTTTCCCCATTGTTGACCTTCTTCAAGCTTGCTAACTCTCAATCCCTCCATGGATTCTCTCTAGTTTTTGAGGGAAAAGAGAGAGGAGATCTAGATCCACATTTCCACCAATCACTTTCTCCTCTATGTGAGGGGAACCCCTTGGATCTAGATCTTGGAGTTCTTGGTGTTTTCCTTCTTGTTCTTCCTCTCTTTTTCCTCCCTAGCATTAGTTGCTTCGGTGGGATTTGAGAGAGAAGGACTTGGGCACTCCATGTGCCCTTGCCATTGCATTTGGTGCATCGGTTTGAGTTCTCCACGGTGATACGTGGAAGTTACAAGTTGAGAAGCTTATTACTCTTGGGTGCTTGGTGCCCTTGAGCTTGTTCCTCTTGGGTGCTTGGGCGCCCTAGACGGTTGGTGGTGTTCGGAGCTCAATCCTTGTGGTGTAAAGCTCCGGGCAAGCGTCGGGGTCTCCAATTAGGTTGTGGAGATCGCCCCGAGCAATTTGACGGGTACCGGTGACCGCCCCCAAGGGTTGCCAAAGTGTACGGGTTCGGTGACCTCCCCCAAGGGTTGCCATCTGTACGGGTTCGGTGACCGCCCTCAAGGGTCCCTTAGTGGAATCACGGCATCTTGCATTGTGCGAGGGCGTGAGGATATTACGGTGGCCCTAGTGGCTTCTTGGGGAGCATTGTGCCTCCACACCGCTCCAAACAGAGATTAGCATCCGCATGGGTGTGAACTTCGGGATACATCGTCGTCTCCGCGTGCCTCGGTTATCTCTTACCCGAGCCCCTTTACTTATTCACTTTACTTTGTGATAGCCGTAGTGTTCCTTGTTATATATCTTGCTATCACATAGTTGTTTATCTTGCTTAGCATAACTTGTTGGTGCACATAGGTGAGCCTAGTTGTTTTAGGTTTTGTGCTTGACAAATTAACCATTAGGTTTATTCCGCATTTGTTCAAGCCTAAACCGTAATTATTTTAAAGCGCCTATTCACCCCCCCTCTAGGCGACATCCAAGATCTTTCACCAGGTAATGGGGATTGTTTGTAGAGCAGTAGGCGGCATGTGGCTTTGATTTGCGAAATGCTGGCATCCTACACAACGTTGGACAAGGTCCTGTGCATCTGCTCGGGCCGTCGGCCAGAAGAAATCGGTGTGGAAGGTTTTACTTACAAGAGCCCGAGCCGCGGCATGGTGACCGCCGAGACCAGCATGGATTTCGGCCAGGAGCTGCCATCCTTCCTCTTCGGAGATACATCTTTGAAGCACCCCGGTAGCGCTCTTCTTGTAGAGCTCTCCTTCGTGAACCTTGTAGGCTTTCGTATGCCGAACGATGCATCGAGCCTCATTCTGATCCTCAGGGAGCTCTCGCCTATTGAGGTAGGCCAAGAAGGGTTCGGTCCATGGGGCAATTACTGCAATTATTAGATGGGCCGATGGTGTTATTTCGGTGGCTGAACCCCCGATGATATCGGTATTGTGTTCGGAATCTGGGGGTATAATCGGATCCGGACTAGTGTTACCGCTCTCGTCCTGCCACACCACTGATGGTTTGAAGAGCCTTTCCAAAAAGACGTTAGGTGGGACGGGGTCAGGTTTGGCGCCCATGCGAGCAAGAACATCCGCCGCTTGATTACTTTCTCGAGCCACATGATGAAACTCGAGTCCCTTGAACCGAGCTGATATTTTGAGTACGGCATTACGATAGGCCGCCATCTTTAGATCTTTTGCGTTGAAGTCTCCGTTTATTTGGGATATTGCGAGATTTGAACCCCTGCGCACCTCTAGGCGTTGTATGCCTATGGAGACAGCCATCCGAAGCCCGTGCAATAAGGCCTTGTATTCGGCTGCGTTATTGGAGACTGTGTATAATATTTGGTGTACATACTGTATTGTGTCTCCTGTGGGGAACGTTAAAACAATGCCCGCTCCTAGACCAGCCAGCATTTTATAGTCATCAAAGTGCATGACCCAGTTGGAATATGTGCGGTACTCTTTAGGGAGTTCGGCCTCTGTCCATTCGGCGACGAAGTCAGCCAATACTTGGGATTTGATGGCTCGGCGTGGTTTGTCTGTTATATCAAATGGCAAGAGCTCAATGGCCCACTTGGCAATCTGGCCTGTAGCGTCGCATTTGTTTATGATGTCATTGAGTGGTACTTCGGAAGCCACCGTGATCGAGCACTCTTGGAAGTAGTGTCGTAGCTTCCGGGATGCCATGAAGATCGCATATGCTATCTTTTGGTAATGGGGGTACCGGGATTTGCATGGTGTGAGGACAGTGGATACATAGTATACCGGTTTCTGAAGTTGCGGAAATGTAGAATAACATGGGTTCGCCGATGTTCGACGCGGCCAGGATTGGGTTGCTTGCTAAAAGAGCTTTTATTTCTTCCAGTCTGGCCGTTGCCGCGTCTGTCCACTCAAAGTGGTCGGTGCGTCGGAGCAGGCGATATAGTGGCAATGTCTTTTCTCCCAGTCTGGAGACAAAGCGGCTTAAAGCTGCCTTGCATCCGGCTAGTTTTTGGACCTGTTTGAGGTCTGTTGGTGTAGCCAATTTGTGACAAAGCTTGGATTTTGGCTGGGTTTGCCTCAATTCCTCTATTGGAAACAATAAAGCCCAACAGTTTTCAGGCGGGGACGCCGAAAACACATTTTTCCGGATTGAGCTTGATGTCATATGTACGGAGGTTGTCGAATGTGAGACACAGATCGTCTACTAGTGACTCGACGTGCTTAGTTTTGATGACAATGTCATCCACGTATGCTTCGACGGTCTTGCAGATTTGTTTCTCCAGGCATGTTTGAATCATGCGTTGGTAGGTGGCGCTGGCGTTTTTCAGCCCGAAGGGCATAGTGTTGAAGTAGAAAGGCCCATATGGGGTAATGAATGCCGTTGCGGCTTGATCAGACTCCTTCATTTTGATTTGATGGTATCCGGAGTATGTGTCGAGTAAACACAGTGAGTTGTGTCCTGAAGTAGCATCAATGTTCTGATCGATGCGGGGGAGGGGGAAAGGATCCTTAGGGCAGACCTTATTGAGGTCTTTGAAATCGACGCACAGGCGCCAGGATTTATCCTTCTTTGGTACCATCACCAGGTTTGCTAGCCAGTCCGGGTGTTTTATTTCTCTGATGAACCCGACCTCGATTAACTTGGCTAGCTCCTCCCCCATAGCTTGTCGTTTTGGTTCGGAAAAGCGCCGCAGTGTTTGCTTGACCGGCTTGTATCCCTTCAATATATTGAGGCTTTGTTCAGCCAACCTGCGTGGGATTCCTAGCATATCAGAAGGGTGTCAGGCGAATATGTCCCAGTTCTCGCGCAGGAACGCGCGTAATGCGGCGTCGACCGTCGGGTCCAGCTGTGCCCCGATGGAAGTTGTCTTCTTGGGATACATCGGGTGAACTTGAAATTTGACTATTTCATCTGCTGGTTTGAAGGAGGTGGATTTGGGCCGTTTATTGAGGATTACGTCGTCCCTATCCACCGTGGAGTGTAGTGCGGTTAATTCTTCGGCCGCGAGGGCCTCGGATAGTGCCTCGAGGGCCAAGGATGCGGTTTTGTTTTAGGCGCGGAGTGCTATGTCTGGATCGCTGGCGAGAGTGATAATACCGTTGGGCCCGGGCATCTTGAGCTTCATATACCCGTAATGAGGGATGGCTTGAAAGTGCGTGAATGCATCTCGCCCTAACAGGGCGTGATATCCACTGTTGAAAGAGGCCACTTGGAAGGTTATCTCTTCAGACTGATATTTCTCCAGTTTGCCGAATACCACGTCGAGTTTAATTTTTCCCGCGCATCTTGCTTCCCGACTAGGGATGATTCCTTGAAAGGTCATATTACTTTGTTCAATGTGGCTCTTATCTATTTGCATTTTATCGAGCGTGTCCTCGTAGATGAGGTTCAGTCCGCTGCCGCCGTCCATGAGCACTTTAGTGAGCCGAAAGCTATCCACGATTGGATTGAGGACCAAGGCGGTTGGTGCCTGGACTGACCGGAATTTTGGTTCGTCATCAGCATTTAAAAGTTATGGTCGTGTCGTTCTAGGGGTTTATTGCTGCGACTTGGCAGATTTAGGCGAGGTCGCGGAGTGCCCTCATGCGCCGATTGTTTGAAGCGAAAGTCTCGAAGACCGTCAATACTCTGAGGTCGTCGTCTTCCGGAGAGTACTGCTCTGAGGTGTTTTTGGTGAGGATATCCTCGCCGCTCTTGGCCACTTGCCGGAGTATCCAACATGTTCTGAGGCTATGGGTTGGTTTGTTATCCGGTGTCGTGTGTATTTTGCGTGGCTTATCGAGCCATCCCTCAAGAACGGTTCCACGTCCCATACTGGGTTTAATTTTCTTGCCTACGGGGTCGGGTGTCCCGCGAGGGTGCATCCTTTTCGCCCACCAGAGAGGTGGTGTGAAGGCCGGTGAGTCCCAGCGAGCTATCTAAGTTTTCCAGGTGCATTCCATTGCGCAGTACTTCTGTACTATGGTTGCCAAGTCAGCGAAGTGTAATACGCGACGGCGGTTGAGGGCGTTGAGGATTCCTTCGTCCGTGCAATTATTGCAGAATACTGAGATCGCGTCCTCGTTCGGCAGTCTTTAATCTTGTCTTTGTCAAGGAGGAATCTGGCCCAAAAATGATGGACTTTTTCCTGAGACAGCTGCCGTACGTACATGAGGTCGCATATATCCGGGGAACCAGAATTGCTTGGCGAATATTGCTTGTGCTGGGTGGGTGGCGCTAAATCCGAACCCTGAGCTGAAGTGGAGTCCGCAGTTTGAAAGACTTCCGAGTTTATAAATTCGGGCTCCGGGATGCCCGATGATTCTTTAGGCTCAACGCCTGATTCTAAGTTCGGAGGACTGGGGGTGTCACCCTGCGGACGGGTATCCGGCTCTCAGACCTCGGAAATCCGAACATAGCTCGTTTTCAACATAGGGGAAGAGTTGTTGTTTTGCTCTTCTACGACCGCTATCTGATGGGTGATCGGCGGAGATTTGATTTCTCTCTTATCGGGTTTAAGCCCAATCTTATCATAGTCTGTAGCGACCCCCGGGGCGGCGATGCGATCCAGGAGTTCGTTTAAAGACGATAAATCCGCCGGATCCATCCGTTTGGAGTATTCGGGGTCAACACGGAGACGATTTTCAATGACTTGGGAAGTCATCATCGGCTAAACGGCCGAACGGGCGGCCATGGTAAAGCTGCCCAGCCAGAGGGCTTGTCATGGGGCCAGGGCTCCTCTAGAAGTGATAATGTCCTTGATAACAAGGCGAGCCATCAATCCTGTCGTCGACGCCATAGAGGAACTCTCAATGAAAGCACCAATGTCGGTGTCAAAACCGGCGGATCTCGGGTAGGGGGTCCCGAACTGTGCGTCTGAGGATCGAAGGTAATAGGAGACAGGGACACAATGTTTACCCAGGTTCGGGCCCTATTGATGGAGGTAATACCCTACTTCCTTCTTGATTATCTTGGATGAGTATGGGGTTTACAAGAGTTGATCTACCTCGAGATCGTAATGGCTAAACCCTAGATGTCTAGCCAGTATGGTTATGATTGCCCCTACGGACTAAACCCTCCGGTTTATATAGACACCGGAGGGGACTAGGGTTGTACATAGTTGGTTTATAGACAAAGGAATCTTCATATCTGAACACCAAGCTTGTCTTCCACGCCAAGAGGAGTCCCATCCGGACACGGGGAAATGCCTTCCACATTGTATCTTCACGGCCCATGAGTCCGGCCCAGGTTACAGAGCCCGGACGCCCGAGGACCCCCTAATCCCGGACTACCTCACCACCTACTCGGGTTTAAGCTTCTGTCACTCTCGCAACCCACCATAAGCGAATCATGAACGTATTGCAACACCCTACAACGGGGATCCCTCACGTTTGCGCGAGACATAGGGCACCGTAGGATAGCACCATAAATAAAATATACAATCATACCAACCAAGATAACGATTAACCCATAGGACAAAATGGATCTACTCCAACATCATAGGATAGCCAAATATCATTGGGAAACAATATATGGAGTTGAGCACCATGTTTAAGTAGAGATTACAGCGGGTAGAAGGGGTGTTACACCGCTGCATAGAGGGGGAGAAAGTTGGTGTTGACGGTAGCAAGATTGTTGAGGTAGATCGCCGTCACGATCCTAGCCCCGGCGGCAGTCCGGCGCCACCGGGAGAGAGGGGGAGAGAGCCCCCCTCCTTCTTCTTCTTCCTTGGCCTCCCCCCTAGATGGGAGGAGAGTTCCCCCTCTGGTCCATGGCCTCCATGGTGGCGGAGGGCGGGAGCCCCTCCGAGATTGGATCTGTCTCTCTGTTCCCTTCTGTTTCGCGTTCCCCAGATCTAGCCGAAAACCATTTCTTATATTCCAGGAGATCCGTAACTCCGATTGCGCTGAGATTTTAACACAATTGTTTTTCGGATATAAGATTCCTTGCGCCCGAAGTATAGCTCCAACCGACGTTCGAGGAGGGCACAAGACACCAGGGCGCGTCTGGGGCCTGGGTTGCGCCCTGGTGGGTTGTGGACACTTTGGGCCCCCGTTTGTGTTGATTCCACCTCCCAAAAATCACATATATTCTAAAATAATACTCCGTAAAATTTTATTGCATTTGGACTTCGTTTGATATGGATATTCTGCGATACGAAAAACATGCAAAAAACAAGAACTGGCACTGGGCACTGGATCAATAGGTTAGTCCAATAAATCATATAAATTGTTGCCAAAAATATATAAAAGTTGTATAATATTGGCGTGAAACAATCAAAAATTATAGATACGACAGAGACGTATTAGTCTGTAATCAGAAATGTGTGCGAAGACCAATAATAACATAGATGATTGCTGCTAATAAGACGTGTGTGTTGTGCGTTGGGATTGCACACAGAACAACAACATATATATATATATATATATATATATATAGACTTATAAGGACATGGTTGCATAACCAAATTAAATATCCAATTACATAGGTGGCGACTACACACATGACATTTGCGCACACGAAATTAAACTATAACATGCATAATTACATAGGTGGCTACTACACAAATGAAATTTATGCACACCAAAGTCAACTATATATTACATGCATAATTAACTAGGATAAACGATCATCTGATCATCATCTACTTCTTATGACGCTTGTCGCTACTGCGCCGCTTGTGGCTCGATCTAGCCTCGTCGATTTCAGTAACGAGGCACTTCCTCATGTCAACGATCCGCCTGTGCATCTCGTAGCATGTGTACACGCTCTTGGCCGTGAACCGAGGTTCATCCAGTTGCTTCATCCAGGCCCCGTGTTAGGATACGAGACGTGTTCTGTTGGCATCCTGCTTCATCTTTTCGTAGTATGGGTCGATGATGGCCGAGGTGAGTTCAACCAGTGAGTCCTTCGTGTTGCCCAGACCCTATAGTGCTCATGGATTTCGACAAGGTTTTTGCAGGCCAAGCCCGTAACCTTGAGCGCTTTTACATCGTCGGTTGTTTCCACCGTAGAGAACATTTAGTCGGTGTTGTTGACAAACCTGGAGAAACGGACGCAAGCCTTTGTGGCCATGCAGTAGTGGTAGATGAGGACATGATGGCGCACGCACAACTGGGCGACGGCAACCTTCTGATCTTTGCCGGGAAGACCGGTGGTGTACTGGAGGTCGATGCCGACCAGCTTGTACTTGTCTCCAGCAAGCAACTGCTCCACGGTGTTGATGTAGTCCTCCACCACAGTCGGGTCGATGGTGTATACCACCATGAGGTCCGTCTCCCTCGCGAGGGTCTCGATTTTATGCTCGCCGAACTCCATTGGAGCGCCGCTAGATATCCTCTCTGTATGTGTCGCCGTGGGTGTGCTTGTTGTGTTGTGGAGCGAGATCGAAAGGTTGAAGAGACTAAGGTTATAATGGCCGCGGGAATTAATGGGGAAGCCGGACGGACTGGAATATCCGCACGCCCGGGTGGCACTTCTAATTTGCAGCGCGTAACTCCATCGTGTCGCACGTAACTTCATCATGGTGATGCGCGCGGCGCAACCGCATGCATATGGGCCCCCAACATGATCGTGCGCAGGCCCCAAGCGCTGGCAGAGCACACATGCAGGGACGCGAGCAGAGCGCTCCGCGGCGCCTCAACGGTGAGCAACCATATATATGCATATAGCAGTTGAACACGCAAGGAAAAGCTATCCACAAGCCGAGCGCGTGGAGGTACGTGAGCAGAGCGTGCCGTGGGGCCTAACGGTGAGCACAGCATGCTGCGGCACCTAAAGGCGAGCAGAGCTCACCGAGGGACGCGAGCCGGGGCCGGCACAGTGATACGAGACAAATAAGACAAACTATGCGAGCGATGGCGAAGACATCAAGCACGAATCAGATTAGAGTTGCGTGTGTGATACATGGCATACAGTTGATCCATCTGAGCTGTTTGTGATTGAATAAGCCATGTTTGTTGTGGGCAAATGCTTGCTGGTATATAACCGTTTGTGATGGATGAACTCATCACCGACGGGTTACCTAGTGCGGTCCGTGTGCGATGTGATATGCTCTGTGTGCAGAACATCTATGCTCTGTGTACAGAAGAACAACGTATATATACTTGTAACGGGACATGATTGCAAGACCAAATTAAACATCCAATTACGTTATATAACAAATACCATAAATATTGCAAGGTTCAAATTCCAGCATTACAAGGCCCAAATTCAAAGATTACAAGGTTCAAACTATTCAGACACATAAAATTCATCTTCTTTAGAATATTTTTCATGCATTATTTCTGTGAATGGATTAGCCACCGAGAAGTCATATAGCGGCTCGATACAGTGACTTCCGAATAATCTATCATATGAAGTTACGAACTGAAATTCAGCTTGTGCAGAGCCTTTTCCATTCAGTTGTAGACGCGTGCATTCGTATTTTATTAGTTAAATCCGACTTATAAACCAGGTCGGGGGTATAGTAGGTAATTAAATCACAAATGTTTTTTTATTAACCGTATGTGTACGTGTCCTTTCGTCCTCCTCTCGCGCGTCTTGTCACCCCGCTGCCACAAACGGCTTCGAGCGCAAGCTTGAGCAGCGTGCGGGGGCGTTCTTTTGGCCAAACGGTGGTGAGCCCATTCCCGCGCAACCGTCCCTCACAAGCTTCCCGCCCGACTCGGTGAAATCCCCCAAAATCCAAATGCTTACCAGCCTACTATATAAACCCTCACGGCCGGCGAGTCCTACGTCGCATTTTCCCTCCCTCCCTGTAGCTTATGTCGTCTACTTCTCCCACAATCCCAAGGCACCGGTCCGTCGTCGTCGCTCAGCCACTCCGCTGTCATCAGAGGACAACTCCAGCTGGGAGGCTACACCGCGGCCGTGACGCAATCCCTGGCGTAGTGTAGTGCGCGTGGCGTCCCTGTTGGGTGTGCGCGGAACACCCACCACACGCTCTGCCGTTGCTGCCCGTCGGCAGCTATTGCTGCCCGCTATTGCCACCACACCACCATCGAAAGCCAGGGCCATCGCCCGCTCTGCCGCCGCGGCCCAAAGGCGGGAGGTGGCCGTTGTGGCCGCCGCCCCACTTCCAGCCACCGTGGACATCACCCACTCCGCCATCGCGGCCTAAAGGCGGGAGGTGATGGTCGTGGCCGCCACCCCATCGTCGGCCGCCGTTGCCGCCAGCCCACCGTTGACCGCTAGGATAATCACCCGCTCTGCCATCGCCGCCCGAAGGCGGGAGGCAGAGGTGGAGGCCCGCACGTGCGTAAGCGACCTTGCGCGCTACATCGAGTTCCTGCGGGAGGAGGAGGAGCGCCTCGCTGAGCATGCAAAGAGCCTTACCGCAGCCGTGGTCGCAGTACACGCCGACGCAGAGGCGAGGAATCAGGAGATCTATGAGCAGCCCCGCTACTTCGAGAGGGGTCGTCCAGAGCGGCAGAGGGTGTTTGAGGTGAGCGTCGCTGAAGGTGCTGCAGCGGCAGGCACCATATTGCAGTTGTCCAGCTCGTCGGTAGGCTCCTCCTCCTCTTCCTCTTACTTAGCGCGCTCGACAGAGGACAGGCTGTCGGAAGTAGTACAAAGCCCCTCTGTAGTAGTATTTCGGGGCTATTTTGTTCAGTTCATCTAACTATAGATGTGGTGGAACTGTACAACGTACTTAAAATTAGCTAGTATATATAGTTGAACTAGGTATTTTTGTATGTGGTTGGCAACAATTGGCAAAAAGTTTGGTCGGTTCAGCTTTTGAGTTGAACTGTTTATATAAAGAACGATTGTTTAATCTATGAATGGAATCTATGATTAATTACTGAATTTTAGTTGCAAAAATTAGATAGTGCTAGTGATTTTTAGCTGCATATTTTGACAAATCGCAGTGTTACAAAGTTGACAAATGGCAATGTTACTAGATCAACAAATGTCAATCTTTCCAGTTTGACAAATGGCAATATACGCAATATGACAGATGCAAATCTTAAAAAATTGTCTATATGTGGTTGCACATGGGTCATCCGAAAAAACCGTTTGCGTTGAAGGGAGGTACAAATCTTGCTTGCTAGATTTTCTCTTTGCTTAACGCCGAAGTCTCGCTTTGCATACCTTATTCAATCTGAACCGTTTGCATTGAAGAGATGCACAAATCCTGCGTGGTGAATTTTCCCTTGGCTTACTCCGGAAGACCATCGCTCTCACTTTGCATAGAGGTGTTCTATCTAAAACGTTTGTGATGAAGAGCTGCACAAATCCTGCTCGGCACATTTTCCCTTGGCTTACTGGGGAAGCTGTCGGTTTACATATGGGTGTTCTAACTAAAATGTTTGCGATCAAGAGCTGCACAAATCCTGCTCGGCACAATTTCACTAGGCTTCCTGGGGAAGCTGTCGGTTTGCAAACGGGTGTTCTAACTAAAACGTTTGTGATGAGTGTTTTATATTTAAAAACTGTATTAAACTGCAGCTTGGGTGCCATTAATGGAGAGGATGCAAGCAAGGCGGACAACCATGGAAGTCAATGGGCTCGCTTCCCAGTGAGCCTGCTCGGCGTACTGCTCGCACACTTCTCGGTGAGCCTGCGCATTGGAGTACAGCTCGCACGCCTCCCGTTTAGTCAAGCACCTATCCGCACGGCACCTCCCCACCATTAAAAGAGTGAGGCATGGCGTCATGTGAATGGTTAACAGAACACACATGATTTAAATTATACAAAACGTTTGAGATGTTTGAAATGCCTTTGTTGGCTGTTATCCGGGTGCGCCTTCTCTCAAATGGACAAGAAAAATAGCACAACATGTTGGTCGCCATTTCATGATAGCATGCCAAGTTTCATGAATTTCAGACGAGTTTTGGATTTACTAGAATTCAAAAACAAAGTATCTCAATGTTTTGCCGGCAATCAACAGTTCCCTGGTGTTTGAAATTCATTCCCGTTTCTTGCATGGGACCTAACCATGCAACCAAGGGCACATATTTGATTTTCAACAAATTTATATGCACTGGAGCATGTGCATGTAGTTCAAATTTAAATTATGCACATAAAATGCCTAGAAAACTAAGTTAATGTATAAAAATGTGCAAACAAACCCCAAAAAATTCCAAAATTTGACACAGCACTCCTGTTGTTCTATGTTGACACTAGAAATTTTTTGAAAGCAATAATAGGCAACATATATCGTTTCATCCCCCAAGGTGGCACTTTCCCTACCGAAACCATCAGGCTTGTTGTGAGAAGCTCTGGTTTGTGAGAAGCTTATAACCAAACCTGCCCCAAATGGGACAAAAATTTTACCACGGTATGTTGATGCCGCTCCATGATAGCATGCCAAGTTTCATAAATTTCAGACGAGTTTTGGATTTACTAGAATTTAAAAACCATGTATCTCAATGTTTGCGACCGAGTGACAGTGGCAGGGTGTTTGAAATTCATTCCCATTTCTTGCATGGGACCTAAGCATGCAACCAAGGACACAGATTTGAATTTCAACCAATTTATATGCATTAGAGCATGTGACTGTAGTTCAAATTTGAATTATGCACAGAAATGCATTGAAAACACAATTAATGTATATTAATGTCCAAACGAACCCCGAAAATTTCCAAAATTTAACACAACACTCATGTTGTTCTATGTTGACACTAGAGAAAAAATTGAAATGAAGAAGAGGCAACGGATATCGTTTCGTCTAGAAAGGTGAAACGTTCCCTACCATAACCATGAGGCTTGTTGCGAGAAGCTTATACCCCAACCTGCCCCAAAGGGACAATATTTTTACCACTACATGTTGATGACGTTCCATGATAGCATGTCAAGTTTCATGAATTTCAGATGAGTTTCGATTTACTAGAATTTAAAACCATGTATCTCAATGTTAGCGGGCGAGCGACGGTGGCAAAGGTGTTTGACATTCATTCCCATTTCTTGCATGGGACCTAAGGTTGCAACCAAGGACACACATTTGATTTTTCAACCCGTTTATATGCACTGGAGCATGTGCAAGTAGTTGAAATTTGAATTAGGCACATAAACGCATAGAAAACTCAGTTTTGTATAAAAATGTCGAAGCAAACCACGAAAAATCCCAAAAAATGACACAACACTCCTGTTATTCTACGTTCACACTAGAAATGTTTTGAAAGCAAGAAGAGGCAACGGATATCGTTTCGTCCACAAAGGTGACACGTTTCCCTACCGGAAACATCAGGCTTCCTGTGAGAAGCTCTGGTTTAGGAGAAGCTTATACCATAACCTACCCCAAATGGGACAATATTTTTTACCCCAGCATGTTGATGCCATTCCATGATAGCATGCTAAGGTTCATGAATTTCAGACGAGTTTTGGATTTACTAGAATTACAAAGGCAAGCACCTCAACGTTTGCCAGAGAGCCACGGTGTCGTGGTGTTTGAAATTCATCCCCATTTCTTGCATGGGACATAAGCATCAACCCATGGACACCTATATCATTTGACAAACCATTTTGGTGCACCGGAGCATGTGCATGTAGTTTAATTTTGAATTGTGCACCTGAAATGCCTAGAAAACCAAGTTAATGTATAAAAATGTCTAAACGAACCCTGAATAATTCCAATTTTTTTGATGACACACCTATAGTTGCATGTTCACTACGGATAAAAGTTCTAGTAATTAAAACACCATCCTTTGCAGTTGTGACCCCATTATGTAATTCAAATCAAGACTAAAAATCAAGTAATCACAAACAATTTATTATCACCAACCATGTGAGATACAGCACAAAATATCTTGGAGCACCGTTGGAGTATAGTACGCATACGGCTTAAGCAAGAAGATGCGTCGGCTACAGTCCACAGCCGGCATGTCAACCACACAAGCTCGCTCCCCAAATATCATTTCACTGTTCAATCATCGCCAGTGAAAGATGGGGACGTGGACCCGCTTCGTGAGGGCAACTTCGGCGGCCCACTCCGGCGAGAGTGCGGCTGCAGCCGCCAGGCGCGTGCTAAAAGGCTTCATGAGCGTGGCCGTAATCTACGACCGGGTGGCCAAGGCAGCCCAAATGGCCGAGGGCGTTCGAGCAGCCGTCTATTCCTCCACCGCATACCTTGCCACGACGGAGCCCGCCCAAGCCCAGATCGCGGCGGCCCACGCCCAGCCCATGGCGGTCTATTCCAAAGATATGGCGGATGCGGATGGCGAGATGCTTGCCGAGTATGGTGTGATGGATGCCATGGAGCCCCTTCCCCAGGGGACCATCGGGCGCAAGCTGGACAAGGAGGAGGCGGCGGAGATCGACGAGCATCAGCCGTAGTAGTACTCTTTGTTTTTTTAATTAAGAGCGCCAGTCTTTAATTTGTTAGAGTAATGTTTAGGTCAGCTCTCTGTTTAGTTGCTGAACTTGCTCGATTAAGAAGTGTGGGTGTGCTATAGTCTCCTTTGTGTACCCAAATTATTTAATGACGTGGATGACCACTGTAACCAAGGAAATTCGAACCAAAATTTTTCACATTCAAACTCATCACACACGGGTTAAGCTATATGAATCGTCTGTGATGTTCACATATCGTACACAGTGCTGAATAAGGGACCGTGTCTAATGACACTTCGTGCACCAGTTTTTTCGCTAAACCGATTCAAAATTTTCGGCTTTCACAGAAATATCTACCTCCCCGCCCCCACCGATTATCAAAAGCCACATTTCCCCTGTTTCCGCCTTCCTTTCCAATTTGAAACCTTCACTCCTTGCTTGCAGCGCCGCCTCCTCGCCGGTGAGCGGCGAGCCTCCTTCATGCTGCTCGGCCTCGTCTATCCAGGCAGGTAATCCACACCCGACCCCCATCCTCCTCCTCCTTCCACACCCGAGATGCCCCGACCGCCGGCAGAACACCTTCCACCCAAATCACCGACCCTCCACCAAATAAGGGCCGCCCTAAGCCATGGTGCACACAGTATAGCCAGGAGCTCAAGGAGCATTTAGCAACAGAGAAGCAAATCACGGCCGTACGCGCGGATGAGGTCGCAATGGCTGCCATTCGTGCCGACCCCCAGATTTTGGAGGAGCACCTCGCCGTCCAGGCCACCGTCGATGCCTCGCGCGCCGACGTTGCAACGCGGTTGGCTGCTTTAAACGATAGTTTGTGGCATTTTCTCGAGGCCACCCTCGGTGCCTTCGACGAAGACTACGAGGTGTTTTCTCAGCGTGCACGTGCTTACCTCAACTCGAGAGCCAGCAGGTTGGTGCCCGGAGCGGCTCAGGCAACTCACCACCACGACGAGGGCAACCATGATGCGGAGGCCTCGCCCTCTTCCATGTCCAAGGAGCCAATCATCATCGATATCTCTGGCGATGAGGAGTAGCTTGTCTTATTAGCTCACTATAAGGACCCATGTTCAGTTTGCTAGCTAGGCCGGTTAAGCATGCTTGGTTTACCCGTTGCATGTGCTGCTCATGCCTTTCCTTAAGAAATTCTAGTGAATTGTGCTATATACTTTTACCATGCAATCTGTTGCTCTAGTGTATATGTTCTATATGTCGTGCAATGTGGTGCTCACTTATTAAATGTTTGGTTAAGTAGTTGTCGTGTTTAGTTAACTGTTTGGTTCAACTCTGCAATTGTGATGTTCAATTCTTCAGGGTGCAATTTTGTATTGTCTTCCATGTGAGAAATAAATTGAAAGTATCTTTACAAAATACATGAGAAACAAATACAATTCCTATATTTCGAAGTTGTCAAGCATGCTTGGTTTGGTTAACTATTTGATCTTCTAGTATGTTATACATTGTGCAATGTGGTGCTCAGTTAATGTTTGGTTCATTTGTTGTGGTGTTTAGTTAACTGTTTGGTTCAATTCTGCAATGTGATGTTCAATTGTTGTGGGAGCATTCTGTTATTGTATACCATGTGAGAAATAAATCAAAATTGGCTGTACTAAATACATGAGAAACAAATACAATTGCTATATTTCCAAGTTGTTAAGCATGCTTGGTTTGGTTAACTGTCTGATCTTCTATTAGGAGTATGTTATATTATGCAATGTGGTGCTCAGTTAATGTTTGGTTCATTTGTTGTGGTGTTTAGTTAACTGCTTGGTTCAGTTCTGCAATGCGATGTTCAATTGTCGTGGGTAGACTTCTGTATTGTTGTGCATGTGAGGAATAAATCGAATTTGGCTGCACTTAATACATTAGAAACATATACAATTGTTATACTTCCTAGTTCTTAATCATGCTTGGTTTGGATAAATGGGTTTTCCATGTGGCTTGAATTAATCTGATGAATCTGCAATGTGCTTATTTTTCATCAACATATTTTACTAATAGCATACGAACCCTCACTTAACCTGATCACTAACTACCTTATATGTGTTGCAGGGAAACAATGGGAAGCACTGAGATTTACAATCGAGGTTTGCACATGCATGGTTCTTTGCCTAATAGCACATTATTGTGCAATTGAAGGAACCAATCTAATATTTAGGTTTTTAACAATTTGGTCTTGCACATGTAGGTCCTGGTGTCAGAAGTTTTGACTCACTGTTCGACCTTTTTGCATATGGAGAAATGAGTTGTCCATGAATATCAGTCAAGTCAAGAAACTCAGAAAGATTGTTAGGATAAAGAAATTAGCGCCAAAAAACAACAAGATTTTTGTCTCCACAATGAAGAAGACATCAGTTGACTATAGGATGATAATAACTATTATACCTTGCCTTTTTTATTCCTTTGCCCCATTTCCAATATAGAGAAGATATTTATGCACATCCTTGTTTTCAGGCCTTTTCAAAGCAGTTCACTGATGATTACCTCTCAAACGACCTGTATGGTCAGGAGGCGAGGAAGGTATTCAGACAACACCCACAGTTCAATATTGAAGTGTTCCTGAAGAGGACGAAGGATGGACGGTCAATCATCCACATGCACTGGCCTAAGTTGCAAAGACCTTCAACATCAATGATGGCTCAATATCCACCTTCTGCTTCAGTAGTTTTCCAGATGAGATCCATCTGTCTATGTATCGTCTATGATGCTAATTTCGAAAGTTTATAGATGTTGCATGTGAAACTTGGTGCTAGTGCAGTTGTGTAATGGGGTAGCTGAGTGCTGAAGCTATATGATGTTGTACTTTGATGTATTTCAATTATGAAATCCTGCTTCCTTAATATGAAAATGAAATATATTGTGTGCTTAATATGAAATGTCAATTAGATTAATAAATGGATTATTTATAATAGGACAATTAGCCCGCTAATTGTTTTTTATTGCAAACGGTTATTGAGAAAACACCGTGGGCAATGACCTCAGGCGACGCACACAGTTTCTAGGAATAAACTGTGTTGGATTAATGAACAAGCACACATGACATCCTCTTGAAAACTGTTTGCGTTAGGCCACCTTGCACAAATGATAAAATTGTTAATATCGTGTGCAATGGCAACGCTATCACAAAAGATTCAATGGGAAATTTTGTGTGTGATGTACCTGCGAACGGAAACGTTTTCCTTGGAGCGACTATGTGGGATGTATATAAGAACGAAAACGTGCTTCTTGGATTAACTGTGTGGGATGTACATACTAACAGAAACATATTCCTTGGATTTACTGTGTGGAATGTACATACGAACGGAAACATCTAGCAGGGACTGACTGTGTGGGATGTACTTACGACCGGAAACGATTTCGCCTATATAATTGTATTCTAGTCACACACGACCTCATTTTGCCGAGCGTGTGTGCCAGGAGGGCATATCCCCGACGGTTTCTGGGTCGTGTGGGAAGGAACCTCCTATTGCAGTCACTCACTAGGCGACAGTTCAGAATGCCATTGCGGAAAGGGGTTAAAAACCGTTTGTATAGCACCTTGTTGTACCAGCGATATTACGTGACAAGGAGAATGGGAGTGGGCCATTAAGAAGGTCGCCAGTATCTTCGAAAACACACCCCATGCAGAATTATTTCTCTGGCCATATCACGAAGGGTAAGTTAAATAAACAACCACGCATACATTGATTGTCTTTCAAATTTCGACATAGTTCGTAAGCTCATGGTTTTCTTAATCTGTAGAATCCACTGGATGTTGGTAGTCATTGTTCCAAAAAAGAACAAAGTTTACTACCTGGATTCTCTCATAGAGTCAATAAAGCTCAGGATCTGATGCATCTTCAGCAATTCATGGATAGGTATTGAAGTGTATGATGTTGAAATTTCCATTCATATCTGGTTCAAGAATTGACTATGTGAAAATTCATCCTCATTTGTATTGTGTTGGTATTGTGCAAAACAAAACCAGGGAACCTGTTCAAGAAGGAGCTACCTCTGCAGCACAAGATCGTTTCTCCGGTAAGACACCAAAATCTGTTATTTTCGGAAAATGCATCCAAAAGTTTGCAAGTACCTTTTCTTATGCTAGTCAAGTGTTCAAGTTTCTAAATAACCCTCTTTCTATTTCTTTCCAAAGAAAAAGAAATTACATCTTACACCGGTTAGGTTGTTCCTAACAGGGCAAATACATGACTAATTCTGTACAAAAAATTTCAGTGTCCTCAATAACAAGCAGGGACCAACCTTTGTGGATACTATGTTTGCAGACACATGATATCCATCTACAAATCTTCCAATTGTTGTGAAGATGGTCGCGAATTAGTATGAGTAAGTCTATCTTAATTAATATCTTCTACTCCACTCATATGGCACATTCTGATCTTAAAAATCCTGCAACTCATCTTTGAACCGATGGCCCCTGAACCGCTTCCCGCTGGTGAATTGCTGATGGTTAGAAGATTTATCAACAACTTCTTCCTGAATCACTACATCAAGCCCACTAGTGATAATAAAGATTTCAGCATGGTTTTTCCTGAAACAATGAGTAAGAGTTAGCCGCTAAACATATACACATGGATGCATTGTTTTCCATGTGATGAGGTCTTCGTATTTTGTACACTATGATTATGTACTGCATATGTTGATAAATCATTGGAATTTAGCTACCATTTGTTCAATTGCAAATTCTGATGGATGTTCTTCCTATGGACACTATTTGTTCAATTGCATATTGTGGCGAATTTGCTTTTTGCATGGTGATTCAAATGCGATATTTTTGCTTTAAGTTGGCCCTTGATGCATACACGGTTCAAGTAAATGAGTGTGTGTGATCCAAAACAGAAAGCACACGTCAATCATAGAGGAACCGTCGGTGATACACAACAAACCGCAGACAATTTGCAACACTTCTACATGTGCGTACGGGATCCTGAACCATTTGTGATACACATTATCGCACACAAGAGCTTATAGGAAACCATGCCCAATGTAAAATGCAATCCCACTCGTAAATTGTTTAGGAAACATGTGCAATCCAGAATGGAAAGCACATGTCACTCATACCGCAATTGTCGGTCATGCACAACAATTCGCAGACGATTTGCAGCACTTGTATGTGTGCAAATGGGCTCCTGAACCGTTTGTGATAACACATTATCACACACGATAATTGCTCAGGAAACGTGTGCGATGGTGTCATGCATGCATGGCAGACGATTCCATAGAATACTCGTTTGTGATGGGGCACATATCGCACACAGTTCCTACGATGGCGTGTGTGCCTTAGGTACTATTTCGCAAACTGTCCAATATGAAACACCGTTTGGTTTCACTGTGTAATTAGAAAGGTTTGACTCGTGAGAGACGTGGGCGATTGATCATCAATCCCACACGTGTGCCAGAATGTGGTTTGTGTGATATGCTGCTGCATCGCATACGACTATATTTTGCAACGCGTCTGCATCATGGCTCCCGATCCCTGACGGTTTCTGGGTTGTGTGGGAAGGACCCCCCCTATCGCACACACAGACAAGGCAACAATTTAAAACTTCATCGTGGAAAGGGGTTAAAAACCATTTGTATAGCAGCTCGCTGTACAAGTGAAGGGTCCCTTGGTGGAATCACGGCATCTTGCACTGTACAAGGGTGTTAGGAGATTACGGTGGCCCTAGTGGCTTCTTGGGGAGCATTGTGCCTCCACACCACTCCAAACGGACATTAGCATCCACAAGGGTGTGAACTTCGTGATACATCGTCGTCTCTGCATGCCTTGGTTATTTCTTACCCGAGCCCTTTACTTATGCACTTTACTTTGTGATAGCCATAGTATGACATGTTATATATGTTGCTATCACTTAGTTCTTTATCTTGCTTAGCACAAGTTGTTGGTGCACATAGGTGAGCCTAGTCGATTTAGGTTTTGTGCTTGACAAATTAAACGCTAGTTTTATTCCGCATTTGTTCAAGCCTAAACTGTAATTACTTTAAAGCGCCTATTCACCCCCCAGGCGACATCCACGATCTTTCATGAAGGGCGATGTAGTGTAGTCGCATATAGTATTTCTCTCTGTTAAGAACCAATGTTATCGAGCCATAAGGAGATGACACATAAACAAGGAAAGTAGTACCTACACACACAAAGCAAATGCTTGCACCCAACAAAAGGCAAGGGGATCGTCACTCCCCTTGTTTTCTTGCCAGTTGCAAATATTAAATCTAGTATTGATAAGTGTAAATATAAAATAAAATAAAGTAAATAAAAACAACAAGGAAATTGTAGGATTCTTAGTAATAAAGGAGAATGGACCCTGGGGCCATAGTTTCACTAAAGGCATCTCTATCATAAACATAGCATCAGTGGGTAAAAAATACTGGTGGGCTGAGAATTGCACATAGTTACACTACAAAAAAAAGTTTCATGCCATTATGCCCCGAATGAAAACTTTTTCTGTCATGAATGTGACACTTGCATGACGATAATTGTGAAAAAGACACGTATGATCGTAAATGTGGTGGGTTCCTACTTCTATGATAAAACAATATGATAGAAAATGGGCTTTTCATCCTGGGCGGGCCGGAGGCGTACCTACATGATATTCTTTGGGTTGTCCATGACATAAAAAATTGTGGCAAAAGTGAGGGCGAGGAATTTTTGGGGAGTTCCCGGTATACCGTGGGTTGATAAATCTCCAATGTATCTATAATTTTTAATTGTTTCATGCTATTGTATTACCAATCTTACATACTTTATATGAAATTGTATAACATTTTTGGGGACTAACCTAACCAATTAACGCAGTGCCAGTTGCTGTTTTGTCGCTTGTTTTTGGCTTTCTAGAAAATCATTACCAAACGAAGTCCAAACACGATGAAACTTTACGATGATTTTCTATGGACCAGAAGGGACCCTAGAATGTTCGGAACGAGGCTAGAAGATCTACAGGAGAGCCAGGAGCTCACCCGGTGCGGGCCAAGGGGGCGTGCCCCCTGAGCTTGTGGGTCCCACGCAGCTCCGTCTGACCTAATTCCAAATCCAAAAATTCCCAAATATTCCCAAACCAACAGGGAGCCAACCTAAATACTTTTTCTGATGTTAGAAGCTTCTGTTCTTCCGCGATCCCATCTAGAGGTCTTTTTCGGTACTCTGCCAGAGGGGGAATTGATCATGGAGGGCTTCTACATCATCCTTGCTGCACCTCCAATGATGTGTGAGTAGTTTACCACAGACCTATGGGTGCATAGCTAGTATCTAGATGGCTTATTCTTTCCCTCTGATCTTCAATACAAAGTTCTCCATGATCTCCATGGAGTTCTATCCGATGTAATCTTCTATTGTGGTTTGTTTTTTGGGATCCGATGAATTGTGGGTTTATGATCAGATTATTCATTGAAAGTAATTGAGTCTTTGTTGTACTTTATTATGCATGATTGTTATAGATTTGTATTACTGTCCGATCTATCTGTTTAGTTTGGCCAACAAGATTGATTTATCATAAGTGGGAGATGTGCTTTGTGATGGGTTCAATCTTGTGGTGTCCTTGCTACTTCTTGAGCTTGCGTTGGTTTTTCCCTTGAAGAGGAATGGGTGATTCAGCAAAGTAGAGATAAGTATTTCCCTCAGTTAGAGAACCAAGGTATCAGCTCAGTAGGAGACAACACACAAATCACCAATACCTGCACAAACAATCAAACAACTTGCACCCAACGCGATAAAGGGGTTGTCAATCCCTTCACGCACATTTGCTAAAGTGAGATCTGATAGAGATAGATGAAACTAAATAAAAGATAAAGTAAATATTTTTGGTATTTTTGGTTTATAGATTTGAAAGTAAAAGATTGCAAAATAGTAGATCAGAAACTTATATGATGGAAAATAGACCCGGGGCCATAGGTTTCACTAGAGGCCTCTCTCAAGATAGCAAATAATACGGTGGGTGAACAAATTACTGTTGAGCAATTGATAGAAAAGCGCAAAGTTATGACGATATCTAAGGCAATGATTATGAAAATAGGCATCACGTCCGTGTCAAGTAGACCGAAATGATTCTGCATCTACTACTATTACTCCACGCATCGACCGACTCTTGCCTGCATCTAGAATATTAAGTTCATGAAAAACAGAGTAGCGCATTAAGTAAGATGACATGATGTGGAGGAATTAACTCAAGGAATATGATGAAAACCCCATCATTTTATCCTCGATGACAACAATACAATACGTGCCTTGCTTCCCCTACTGTCACTGCGAAAGAGCACGGCAAGATTAAACCCAAAGCTAAGCACTTCTCCCATAGCAAGAAAAACCAATCTAGTTGGCCAAACTAAACAGATAGTTCGAAGAGAATTATAAAGATACCAAATCAAGCATATAAGAATTCAGAGGAGATTCAAATAACATTCATAGATAAGCTGATCATAAATCCACAATTCATCGGATCTCGACAAACACACCGCAAAAGAATATTACATCGGATAGATCTCCAAGAACATCAAGGAGAACATGGTATTGAGAATCAAAGAGAGAGAGAAGAAGCCATCTAGCTACTAGCTATGGACCCGCAGGTCTGAGGTAAACTATTCACGCTTTATCGGAAGGGCAATAGAGTATATGTAGAAGCCCTCCGTGATCGAATGCCCCTCCGGTAGGATGCCGGAAAAGGCCCCTAGATGGGATCTCATGGGCACAGAAGGTTGCGGTGGTGGAAAAGTGTTTTCATGGATGCTTCCGGTGGTTTGGGGATATATGTGAATATATAGGACGAAGAATTAGGTCAGGGGAGTCACGTGGGGCCCACAAGGTAGGGGCGCGCCCTACCCCCCTGGGTGTGCCCTCCCCCCTTGCGGCCGCCTCCTGCCTCTTCCGACTTGATCTCCAAGTCTCCTGGGTGTCTTCTAGTCCAAGAGAAATCATCGCAAAGGTTTTATTCCGTTTGCACTCCATTTGGTATTCCTTCTCCGTGAAGCTCAAAAAACAAGGAAAAACATAAACTGGCACTGGGCTCTAGTTTAATACGTTAGTCCCAAAAATAATATAAGATAGCATATTAATGCATATAAAACATCCAAAATAGATAATAATAGCATGGAACAATCAAAATTATAGATACGTTTCAGACGTATCAAGCTTCCCGAAGCTTAATTCCTGCTCGTCCTCGAGTAGGTAAATGATAAAAACAGAATTTTTGATATGGAATGCTATCTAACATATTTATCCATGTAATTTTATTTATTGTGGCATGAATGTGCAGATCCATAAGATTCAAAACAAAAGTTTAATATTGACATAAAAACAATACTACTTCAAGCGTACTAACAAGGAAATTACGTCTTCTCAAAATAACATGGCCAAAGAAAGCCTATCCCTACAAAATCATATAGTCTGGCTATGCTCCATTTTCACCACACAAAATATTCAAATCATGCACAACCCCGATGACAAGCCAAGCAAGTGTTTCATATGTTTGGTGTTCTCAAACCTTTTCAACTTTCACGCAATACATGAGCATGAGCCATGGGCATAGCACTATAGGTGGAATAGAATATGGTGGTTGTGGAGAAGACAAAAAGAGGGAGATAGTCTCACGTCAACTAGGCATATCAACAGGCTATGGAGATACCCATCAATAGATATCAATGTGAGTGAGTAGGGATTGCCATGCAACGGATGCACTAGAGCTATAAGTTTATGAAAGTTCAAAAAAGAAAAACTAAGTGGGTGTGCATCCAACTTGCTTGCTCATGAAGACCTAGGGCGTTTTGAGGAAGCCCATTGTTGGAATATACAAGCCAAGTTCTATAATGAAAAATTCCCACTAGCATATGAAAGTGACAACATAGGAGACTCTCTATCATGAAGATCATGGTCCTACTTTGAAGCACAAGTGTGGAAAAAAGGATAGTAATATTGCCCCTTCTCTCTTTTTGTCTCTTTTTTCTCTCTTTTTTGTTTGGCTTCTTTGTCCTCTTTTTTTATTTCCTCACATGGGACAATGCTCTAATAATGAAGATCATCACACTTTTATTTACTTACAACTCAAGAATTACAACTCGATACTTAGAACAAAATATGACTCTATATGAATGCCTCCAGCGGTGTACCGGGATGTACAAGGACTCAAGAGTGACATGTGTGAAAGAATTATGCAAAGCAATATGACAATGGTGAAGCGTGTCATAATGAACGGAACGGTGGAAAGTTGCATGGCAATATATCTCATAATGGCTATGGAAATGCCAGAATAGGTAGGTATGGTGGCTGTTTTGAGGAAGGTATATGGTGGGTGTATGGTACTGGTGAAAGTTGCGCGGTACAAGAGAGGCTAGCAATGGTGGAATGGTGAGAGTGCGTATAATCCATGGACTCAACATTAGTCATAAAGAACTCACATACTTATTGCAAAAATCTATTAGTCATCCAAACAAAGTACTACGCGCAAGCTCCTAGGGGGATAGATTGCAAGAAGAGACCATCTCTCGTCCCCGACCGCCACTCATTAGGATGACAATCAAAAAATATCTCATGTTCGACTTCGTTACATAACGGTTCACCATACGTGCATGCTACGGGAATCACAAACCTCAACACAAGTATCTCTCCAATTCACAATTACTCACTAGCATGACTCAAATATCACCATCTTTATATCTCAAAACAATCCTAAGGAATCAAACTTCTCATAGTATTCAATGCACTTTATATGAAAGTTTTTATTATATCCCTCCTGGATGCCAATCATATTAGGACTAAATTTATAACCAAAGCAAATTACCATGATGTTTAAAAAGACTCTCAAAATAATATAAGTGAAGCATGAGAGTTCAACAATTTCTATAAAATAAAACCACCGCCGTGCTCTAAAAAGATATAAGTGAGGCACTAGAGCAATATTGCCTAGCTCAAAAGATATAAGTGAAGCACATAGAGTATTCTAATAAATCATGATTCATGCATGTCCCTCTCAAAAGGTGTGTACAGCAAGGATGGTTGTGACAAACTAAAAAGCAAAGACTCAAATCATACAAGACGCTCCAAGCAAAACACATATCATGTGGTGAATAAAAATATAGCCTCAAGTAAAGTTACCGATAGACGAAGATGAAAGAGGGGATGCCTTCCGGGGCATCCCCAAGCTTAGGCTCTTGGTTGTCCTTGAATATTACCTTGGGTGCCTTGGGCATCCCCAAGCTTAGGCTCTTGCCACTCCTTATTCCATAGTCCATCAAATCCTTACCCAAAACTTGAAAACTTCACAACACAAAACTCAAAAAAAATCTCATAACTCCATTAGTATAAGAAAATAAATCACCACTTTTGGTACTGCTGTGAACTCATTATTTATTTATATTGGTGTAATATCTACTGTATTCCAACTTTTCCATGGTTCATACCCCCCCTAATACTACCCATAGATTTATCAAAATAAGCAAACAACACATAGAAAATAGAATCTGTCAAAAACAGAACAGTCTGTAGCAATCCGTAACTCCCGAATACTTCTGAAACACCAAAAATTCTGAAAATTTAGGACAGCATGGGCAATTTGTGTAGCAATCCCGTGCAAAAAGAATCAGATCAAAAGTGTGCTTCAGTAAAAAATGAAAACTATTTTCCTTGGTGCAAAAGTTTCAATTTTTCAGCAAGATCAAAACAACTATCACCGTAAGCCATCCCAAAGGTCTTACTTGGCACAAACAATAATTAAAACACAAAAACACATCTAACCAGAGACTAGATGAATTATGTATTGCAAAACAACAAGGAAAAATATTGGGTTGTCTCCCAACAAGCACTTTTCTTTAAAGCCTCTTAGCTGGGCAATGATAATTTCAATGATGCTCACATAAAAGAGAAGAATTGAAGCACAAAGAGAGCATCATAAAACACGTGATAAACACATCTAAGTCTAACATACTTCCTATGCATAGGCATTTTATGAGCAAACAAATTATCAAGGCAACCAAAACTAGCATATGCAAGGAAGAAGAAAGAGACGATAGCAATCTCAACATGAAGAGAGGTAATTTAGTAACATGAAAATTTCTACAACCATATTTTCCCCTCTCATAATAATTACATGTAGGATCGTAAGCAAATTCAACCATATAGCTATCACATAACATATTCTTAACACGATCCACATGCATGCAAAGTTGACACTCTTCCAAAATAGTGGGATTAACATTAACTAAAGTCGTGATCTCTCCAAACCCACTTTTATCAAAAAATTCATAAGATTGAACATTCTCCAAATATGTGGGATCTAAAGTTGACACTCTTCCAAACCCACTTTCAATATTATTGCAAACATTATTATCAATCTCATATTCATCATGGGGCTTAAATAAATTTTCAAGATCATAAGAAGAATCACCCCAATCATGACCATTGCAACAAGTAGTGGACATAGCAAAACTGGCATCCCAAAGCTTAGGGTTTTGCATATCATTAACACAATTGACATTAATAAAATTTATCATAACATCATTGCAATCATGCTTTTCATTGAAGGAACTATCAAGTGTGGGTGCAATAGCAATAATTTCATGTTTAACATAAGGAACTATAGCAAGTTCATCTCCATAAGCATAATTAATATTGGCATCATGGCCATAAAAATAGCAAGCATCATGTTTGTCAAGGGAAGATATATCTCAATCAAATCAACAGAATCAAAATTATCTATAGATTCATGCATATCATTATTTTCTTCCAAAGCAAAGGTCATTTTCTCAATAAATTCTTTGACATAGGCATTGTGAGCATAGTTTTCATAGTAATATTTAAGTATGTCAAAATTTTCAGATTTGTAGAGAGTAATATCATACATTTCAATCAAAGAAGCAACTTTCATAAGCACCCTTAAAAGCAACAAATTCTTCAGTTTGTTCGATATCATAATAACTATAAACACCCTTTTCATAAGAAGATAACATTTCATTATCATTAAACTCACGTAGGTAGGGAAGGTGTTTTTTAGGGTTCTTAGAGCAACAAGTAAAATCACAAATTTCACAAAGATTCCAAGCATAACAAAGCAAACAATTTATTTGATTCCATAAGAGTCTCCCTTTTTCAGACAAACGGTGACGCACAAAATGAGCATGCTCATCTAAAGATTTCCCTCAACTAAACTAGTTGGGGTTTCAGCATGAGCACATATGGATCTAAGATGATCCAAGTAGAAAACTTTAAGTGGATCCATAAAGTTTGTTTCTGATTTTCAATAAACACACAATTATACCAAGCAAACGAGCAAACAATCCAAGTAAGACATAAGGGTAAACAAAAAAGATGAATGAAAGAAAGGCGAATAAAAAGGCAAATCTTTTTGAAAAACGTTTTAGAAGTGGGGGAGAGGAAAATGAGAGGCGAGTGGCGAATAATGTAATGCAAGAGATGAGAGTTTTATGATGGGTACTTGGTATGTCTTGACTTGGCGTAGATCTCCCCGGCAACGGCACCAAAAAATTCTTCCTGCTACTTCTTAAGCTTGTGTTGGTTTTTCCCTTGAAGAGGAAAGGGTGATGCAGCAAAGTAGAGATAAGTATTTCCCGCAGTTAGAGAACCAAGGTATCAATCCAGTAGGAGACAACGTACAAATCACCAATACCTGCAGAAACAATCAAACAACTTGCACCCAACGCGATAAAGGGGTTGTCAATCCCTTCACGGTTATTTGCAAAAGTGAGATCTGATAGAGATAGATGAAACTAATCAAAAGATAAAGTAAATATGTTTGGTATTTTTGGTTTATAGATTTGAAAGAAAAAGATTGCAATATAGTAGATCGGAAACTTATATGTTGGAAAATAGACCCGGGGACATAGGTTTCACTAGAGGCTTCTCTCAAGATAGCAAATAATACGGTGGGTGAACAAATTACTGTCGAGCAATTGATAGAAAAGGGCAAAGTTATGACGATATCTAAGGCAATGATTATGAAATATAGGCATCACGTCCATGTCAAGTAGACCGAAACGATTATGCATCTACTACTATTACTCGACACATCGACCGACTCCTTCCTGCATCTATAGTATTAAGTTCATGAAGAACAGAGTAATGCATTAAGTAAAATGACATGATGTGGAGTAATTAACTCAAGCAATATGATGAAAACCCCATCATTTTATCCTCGATGGCAACAATACAATACGTGCCTTGCTTCCCCTACTGTCATTGGGAAAGGACATGGCAAGATTGAACCCGTAGCTAAGAACTTCTCCCATTGCAAGAAAAACTAATCTAGTTGGCCAAACTAAACCGATAGTTCGAAGAGAATTACAAAGATACCAAATCATGCATATATGAGTTGAGAGGAGATTCAAATAATATTCATATATAAGTTGATCATAAATCCACAATTCATCGGATCTCGACAAACACACCGCAAAAGAACATTACATTGGATAGATCTCGAAGAACATCGAGGAGAACATGGTATTGAGAATCAAAGAGAGAGAATAAGACATCTAGCTACTAGCTATGGACCCATAGGTCTAAGGTAAACTACTCGCGCTTCATCGGAAGGGTAATAGAGTTGATGTAGAAGTCCTTAGTGATCGAATCCCCCTCCGGTAGGATGCCGGAAAAGGCCCCTAGATGGGATCTCATGGGTACAGAAGGTTGCGGCGGTGGAAAAGTGTTTTCGTGCATGCTTCCGGTGGTTTGAGGATATATGTGATATATAGGACGAAGAATTAGGTCAGGGGAGTCATGTGGGGCCCACAAGGCAGGGGGCGCGCCCTCCCCCCTTGTGGCCGCCTCATGGCTCTTCCGACTTGATCTCCAAGTCTCCTGGGTGTCTTCTGGTCCAAGAAAAATTATCGCGAAGGTTTTATTCTGTTTGGACTCCATTTGATATTCCTTCTCTGCGAGGCTCAAAAACAAGGAAAAAACAGAAATTGACACTGGGCTCTAGGTTAATAGGTTAGTCCCAGAAATAATACAAAATAGCATATTAATGCATATAAAACATCCAAAACAGATAATATAATAGCATGGAACAATAAAAAATTATAGATACGTTGGAGACGTATCAGTCCTCACCTCGTGACAGATGGGGTGGTGAGGCACATATCTGTATTGTTTCCAAAACCGACGGGGTTTATTCATATTGCTTGAGTTTATTTTGTCTACATTATGTCATCTCGCTTAAAGCGTTACTCTGTTTGTCATGAACTTAATACCGTAGATGCATGGTGGATAGCTGTCGATCGGTGCAGTAATAGTAGTAGATGCAAAATCGATTCGGTCTACTTGTCATAGACGTAATTCCTATATACATTATAATTGTTGTGAATAACAACATAACTATGTGCTTTTCTATCAATTGCCCAACAGTAATTTGTCTACCCACCATATGCTATTTATTTGAGAGAGAAGCCTCTAGTGAAAATTATGGCCCGGGTCTACTTTTATCATATTACAAAAACCAAAAATACTTTGCTGAAATTTATTATCTTTTATTTTATTTTGCAATTTATATATCTACCACTACCAGATTTGATCCTTGCAAGTAACGAGTTCAAGGGGATCGACAACCCTCTTGCCCGTGTTGGGTGCAAGTATTTTCTCTTGTGTGTGCAGGTACTTTTCACTAGGATTTGTGTGATTCTCCTATTGGCTCGATAACCTTGGCTCTCATTGAGAGAAATACTTCTCACCCACTATATTTCTTCACTCTTCCTCTTTAGGAAAATCCCGACGCAACTCACAAGTAGCAGAGAGAATTTCTGGCGCCGTTGCCGGGGAGACATCAGCAAAACCTACAAGTACCTTCATTTACATTATCATTTACTTGCTCTACTTTTTATTTGCTTTTATTAGCCTCATTACAAAATATTATCAAAAACACAAAAATATTTTATTTTGCTTGTTTACTTGCAATAATCATGTTATGATACAAAAACAGAATATAAAGAAATATGGATACTCATCCACTTGCTAATCTTTTAAAAAAAATTCAATTATGGTGAACCAATTCCTAGGAGTTGAGTGCACTTGATTATCTTTATGAAGTTTTTCTTGAAAATCATGAGTCTGGAAATTGTGTTGAAGTGTTAAAACAAGAAATTTATAAAGTGATTCATGATAGCTCCTTGAATGAAAAGCATGATTCCAATGATGTTATTATAAATTCTGTTAATGTCAATTGTGCTAATGGTATGCAAATCTACAAGTTTGGGGATGATAAATTTGTTATGTCCACTATTTGTTGCAATGATCGTGATTGGGGTGATAATGCTTTTTATGACGTTGAAAATTTATTTAAGCCTCTTGAAGAATATATTATTGATAATAATGTTTGCAATAACATTAAAAGTGGGTTTGGAAGAGTGTCAACTTTTGGTAAAAATAATCCCACATATTCGGAGAGTGTTCAATCTTATGAATTTTTTGATAAAAGTGGGTTTGGAGAGGTCCTGACCTTAGTTGATATTAATCCCACTATCGTGGAAGTTTTTAAAACTTTTATGCATGTGGATCATGAAGATAATATTTTATATGATAGCTATATTGTTGAATTTGATTATTATCCTAAATTTAATTATTATGAGAGAGGAAAATATGGCTGTAGAAACTTTCATGTTATTCAATTACCTGTCTTGATGTTGAAATTATTAATGTTTCATTCTTCCTATTTGCATATGCCAGATGTTGTTTGTCCTGATAATTTGTTTTCCTATTAAATGCCTATGCATAGGAAAAGGGTTAGACTTAAGTGTGGTTTTCACACGTTATATGATGCTCTCTGTGCATTTCAATTCTTATCTTTTATGGGAGCATCATTTAAAATCTCAAGCCTATCATAATGGGTATAAAGAAAGAGATTGTTGGGAGACAACCCAATATTTATCTTTATGATTTATTTTATCGAGTCACATGATTATTGCTAGAGTAATGATTTTGTTTTTATGTTCTAATTAGTGTTAGTGCCAACTAGAGCCTTTGGGATGATTTGGTTGATAGTTGGCTTGATTCTGTGAAAAAATAAACTTTTGCGCCCAGTACGGGAATTACTATAATTCACTGGAATGTGATAAAATTATGAAATTTTTCTATATGTTTTATATACAAATTTCCCACGTTGTCCTAAGTTTTCAGATTTTTTGCTAACAGAAGTACAATTTTTGTTCAAATCATTACATATTGTTCTATTTTAGACAAATTATGTTTTTATTGCATAGTGTGACTATTTTAATGATGCTATGGACTATATCGGGGGGGTATAAGTCATGGAGAATTTAGAATAAAGTATGTATTATGCAATATTAATTATGAATGAGTTTACAACAATATGTAAAGTTATGAATTGTCTATTATACTAACGGAACTCACGAGGTTTCTGTTGAGTTTTGCGTGCTGAAGTTTTCAAGTTTTGGGTGAGATCGCAATGGATGAAGGAATAAGGCGTGACAAGACCCTAAGCCTGGGGATTCCCAAGGCACCACAAGGAAATATTCAAGGAAGACCTAAGCATCTAAGCTTGGGGATGCCCCGGATGGAATCCCCTCTTTCGTCTACAATTCATCGGTATGTTACTTGGAGATACATTTTTATTCATCACATGATATGAATTTTACTTGGAGCGTATTGCGCCATAGTTTTATTTTGTTAGTTTGTTAGTTTGCCACAATATTTTTTGCCGGACACACCTTTTTGGGATAGACACACATTCATTGCGATTTGTTAGAATACTCTATGAGCTTCACTTATATCTTTTGAGCTATGCAGTTGCTCTAGTGCTTCACTTATATCTGTTAGAGCATGGTGGTGGTTATATTTTATAGAAATGATTGCACTCTCATACTTCACTTAAATCTTTTTGAGAGTCTATTAAATAGGAAGTGGTAATGAGCATGGGTTATAAGGCTAGTCCAAAAAGTATAGGTATTTAAGAGTGGTATAATCAAAACTTTCATATAGAAAACTAAATATGAAATGTGTGCTTTAATTATATTGATGTCGTAATATGAAAGGGTATGAGTCCATGATCATTGGTGAGTAATAATATCGATATTAAAGCTTATTATTAATGTCAGGACCCCGATTCTAAGTCACACCGATCTAGCATGTAATACCTCATATCACTTTGCGGCCTCACGCACGGTATTCCCACGGGTGTAGCCTTACCTGGCCCGGGACTGTTTGCGCCTTTTGGCTCACGTATATGATAGTGTCGCTAGCATCCATATGACAGAGAACCCGGGGCGACATGACTAGTCGTGAACCCAAAGTGGCACTAACTTACGGGGACAGGCATACATGAAACAACATCGAGCATGTCGGTTAGCAGCGTGTGAATCCAGGCTGTAGCAACTGGGCTAACAGGACTCCAAGAACCCGGGCCGTAGCAGGCTAGCAGGACTCCGGATGTCACTGCGTGACATTTCCCCGAAGGGACAGACACAGGAACAAAGTGTATCACATGCCGGCCAGTCTAGGTGTTCCAGAGCAGTAGTGCTGGGCTAGCAGGACTCCGGTAAACTGGGCGGTAGCGGACTACCAAGGCTCAGTGGAAGCACCAGACTACATTTCCAAATAAGAGAGGCTACCAAGGATAAACAACTAGATTGTCGGATCCCACACATACCAAGCATTTCAATCATACACACAATATGCTCAATATGTGCAAATACAACATGGCATCAGCATCACAACAAGACTCTACGACTCAGAGTATTTATTCATTAGGCTCCGAGGAGCCAGGTATTACAAACATGGGTCTCATGACCCAACATACAGAGCATACAAGCAACAAGCACATGCGGAAGCTTAACTTGTCTGAGTACAGACAACTACAACTGAAGAAGGCTGACAAGCCTGACTATCTACAAGACCCTCCCAAGTGTACAAGATCGTAGCTGAGGTAACAAGCTGAACGTCGAAGTCCACGCGGAACTACTAGCGAGACTGAAGTCTCTCTGCAAAACATAAAATAAGCAAACATGAGTACAAATGTACCCAGCAAGACTTACATCAGAACTATCTACATATGCATCGATATCAACAAAGGGGTGGTGGAGTTTAACTGCAGCAAGCCAGCTTTGAATCAGTGGCTATCCTGAACTACGACTGCAAGTAACTCTTTTGAGGTGGCGCACACGAGTCCACATATTCACCATACCAATACGCCACTATGGATCCGCTCCCATCTCCCTACGAGAATGCCATCCATAGCACTCACGCTTATCTTGCGCATTTGAGAGTATCCACTTTCACTTGTCTATGAACTGTACAGGCAACCCAGAAGTCCTTTACCGCGGACACGGCTATTCGAATAGATGATGTTAACCCTGCAGGGGTGTACTTCCTCACACACGCTCTCGCCACTTACCACCATGTACACGTCGTGTATCTCGGCAACCTTCAAGCGGAAGCCTGCCGCGGGAGTCGGCCACGACCTGACTAACCACACAAGTCTCTAGTCCAGGTTTATCGCCTATTCGGGTTCCATCCGCAAGGAGATCCGGTCGGGGTGTCGCTCACAGCCCCAAAGGATGTGAGCAGGGTTCCCAAGCCCACCATCCGGGTGCCACTTGGTACACCGTGCCACTGTGCCTAGTCTGTCCCAAGCCCACCTATACCGGGTGCCACTTGGTAGATTACTAGCACTACCTACAAACACCAGAAACTAGTTGCAACTCCTGGATAGAGATCAGGTTGATTAATAAGTCGAGAGGGGCACTTAAGCATTCCAATGTGTGGTAGTAACTGTTCATGGATCACAAACACAGAACTCAGTTCCTGAGGACGGCTGCAATGAGACAACCCACCATGTACTCCTACATGGCCTCTCACCGCTACCTTTACCAAATCGTGTTCACACACTTAGCTCTCAACAGTAGGACATGTTCACCACATTCCAATTCATCCCCGATGAATCAGACCTGACTCAACTCTAAGCAGTAGCAGGCATGACAAACAAGCACGAATGAGTAGGCACATCAGGGCTCAAACAACTCCTACTCATGCTAGTGGGTTTCATCTATTTACTGTGGCAATGACAGGTCATGCAGAGGAAAAGGGGTTCAACTACCGCAACATGTAACAGTTGAATTGCTGTTGTCCTAATGCAGTAAAAGAGAGCAGGAGCGAGAGAGTGGGATTGTATTGGAATGAACAAGGGGGTTTTGCTTGCCTAGAACTTCTGAAGATAGTATAGCTCTTCATCGGTGTCATCGAACTCATCGTCGAAACCACGTCTACTGAGAGGGGACAAATACCGGCAAACAAGGAAGAACACAATCGATGCAATGCAACAATATGATGCATGATCATGACATGGCAATATGCTATGATTTGAGCTAATGCAACTAGCATCAATTTAAATGAAGTTGGTTTGAACAAAAGGTTCAAATTCAAGCTCCATATGTGATTATTTAAATGCCAATCATTTGTTTTGACCTGATCAGCAAGTATATGTTGTTCAAACATGCATGAAAGTGGTACAGATCGATTCCTTTAATTTTTCAGATAATTTTTCATATATAAATTATTTCATTTGGAGTTACGGTTGATTTTATATGAATTTTAGAAGTTTTAACAATTTTTGGAATTTTCCTGAATTATAAATAATCCAGAAAAAAACACTTATTGCGTCAGGGTGACGTCACTATGATGTCAGCAGTCAACAGGGCCGGTCCAGGTCAAACCTGTCCAGTGGGGTCCACTGGTCAGTGACTCAGTCAACTAACAGGGTTAATTAGCACTAACTAAAAGTTAATCTAGGCTAATTAGTCCCTGGACCCACACGTCAGTGGCTGTGGGTTTAAAATTAAGTTAATTTAACACTTAGCTAATTAACAGGGGCCAGGGCCCACTTGTCAGCGGCTAACCTAACTAACCTAAATAGGATTAGCCCTAACTAACTTAGTTAGCCGGGTGCGGCCCGCATGTCAGTGAGAGAGACGGGTCAAACCCCTGGTCAGACGGGGTCAAACCCCGCCGGTCAAAGCGGTTAACCTCCCGGCGTTTAGCCGCCGGCGTGGCCGGACGCGGCGGAGCGCGTCGGGATCCACCTAGAGGGGCTCTTTTGGCGCGCAGGGAGCAGCTACGGGAAGAGGGTGGAGTGGCGCATCCAACGGTGGCGGTGGCTGGGGTGGCCGGGAGCAGCGCCGGCGACGAGGTTTGCGGTGGCCGGAGCTCGGGTGCAAGCGGGGATGGGCTGCGGTGCGCAAAAGAGCGCGACGAGGTGCTACGAAGGCTCTACGCGATGCGGGGAGCGCGTTGGGCGCATTCCCGGGACCAAATGGTCACCGGAGCGTCACCGGCGACGAGCATGGGCGGTGGCGCGTGCGGGTGAGCGCGGTGCAGTCGCTACGGCGCACGGGGAAGGAAAAGAAGAGGAGGGGAAGGGCAGTGGCTCACAGCGGTCATGACGAGAGGGTCAGCGAGGCGAGCGCGGGGTCGCCAGCGATCTCGGGGACCGGAGGTTGAGGAAGGGGTCGCTGGCGTCCTTGCGGGCTTCCCGGCGTCGAACGGCTAGGTGTAGATGATGCAGGGGACGAGGGCGGTTCTTCTGGACACGCTGGATGGGCGAAGGAGGGCCGGTGGCCGCGGTGAACGGTGTCGGCGGCGATGAGCTCCGCTCGGTTGTGCTCGGGGGAGAGGGCAGACGAGGGAGAGACACGGGAGAGAGGGGGGAGTGACCAGGAGTTCGCGTGGCGCCCTCGGGTGAGTCCAGCGGCGAGCAGGCAAGCAGGAGGTGGCCGGCGCGTCCACGCGCGCGTCGGGCACACGCCCTCCTGCCTACTGGTAGGAGGTTGAAGACGGTGGTGGCTACGGTGGGTTGGGCTGCTGCTGGGCTGCACAGTAACTGGGCCAGCCAGGTAAGTGCCTAGTTCTTTCTCTCCCTCTCTTTTATTTTCTGTTTTCTAATTATTTTGATCTATTTTGAATTAGTAGAAATACTAACTCATTTCGTAAAATCCTGAAATTAATTGTGGGCATTATTTGAATTATTTCCAACAGCCCCCAATTGCTTTCAGAAGTATTGAATCATTTAAAATATTTATAGGATTTAAATGCTCCAATTCAAATACAATATGATTTAATTCAAAAATCCATAAATGGCCAAGAAATATGCTCATCATTTTTGGGAGAGGTTTTCACCTTTATCAGAAATCATGAACATTTACAAAGCCATTTTGGGTTCTTTGAAAAGATTTTATTTGAACCTATTTGAATTATTTCAGGTGCTAGGGTTTGATCAATCCCTATTTCAGCTTTACATAAAATTTAAACATGATGCAACAGACAAGTGCTAGCCTAGTGCAAGGTAAAGCTAGGGATGTGACAACTCACCCCCACTAAACAAGAATCTCGTCGTGAGATTCAAGACGTGAGGTAAGTAGAAAGAGGGGACACAAAGATAACACGATCTCATGATCCAAACTGTCCTTCTCGAAGATGTTGATTTATTCCTTCAAATTGACCTTGACGTCCTTGCTTTTGAGATCTTCATCCAACTATGATGACAGAACAGAGGAAACTTGACAGAATTTGATCTTCACAAAGATCAAGCGATACACGATCAACTCATGGAATGAGGCGAAAGAACATCTCTTGAGCCGAGACACAATACACACATCAGGAGGGTGATGGAGAAGCAGATGACGAAGGTTCAATTTGTTAGGCAACAACTCCACACATAAGTAAGACGGTGCATAGGTTTCAAATTAGCGAGGAGGTAATTGCCATGATTCCATAACGGGACACCTTAGGGAAGGCGACTCATAGAATTATTCCCTTAAGTGGCAAAAAGAATTACTTTTGATACAGAGATCATTGAAACTCTTTATACCAGCCTAAGGCAATCACAATCGATCATTTGAAGGAGTTCGAAAGAATGACATACTTGGACTAGAATGGATGATGTGGACTACCTTGTTGAAGACAACGCAATGGATGATTTTTGCTTATCATCGGAAATGGATGGGACCCATGGTAGGACCACTTCTGAAAATGATCCTGAACATCAATTACTGAGAGGGGCATCCCATGGGAAATTGGCACAATGGCGGTGCAAGCTAGGAACAAAATACAAATGTTGGAATGTTCCAACCATCATATCTGCCTGAGATTCAGATCTGGTTAGTAACAGGATACTTCAGACTCAACATGTCTGCAAAAGAAAGTTTGCAACACAATTCGATGAGATGGCGTTGCGAGATTCTCGGGAAATGGACTACGGTAGTAAGCTCCAAAACACGAGCTTGTTCTGCTACACACATTTGAAGACGCTGTCCCAGACAAGCATGACCACGTAGTAGTCTTACAACGAAACACTACCGAGTTCTGGTTGGGAACCATCAACGAGGATATCGAAGTCCTTACATAAGTCCGGATTAGCTCTTAAGAAGGAACTTCTTCTCCTTGAACAAGTCAATCGGTGGCTTCTGTGCTAGGGATACATATGGAATGAAGGTTGCAAGTCTCCAGACCACAGAATACTTCGCACGTGCATGACTAACTTGGGATGATTCCAGAGGAAGCAAAACTTCTTTCTCGAATTCACGGCGGTAACTTTCACCAAGTGCACCTGAATCAGAGGTAGTCACTCTTTCCTCCAAACATATGCTTCATGAATGAAACACGAAGAAATGCTTACACAAGTTTCCAACACTAGCTTGATGTCCAACAACATCATGGAGGAGATAAGGATGTTGTCGATGGGCTCAACAACAATTTATCGAGATTTCCATAAAATGGAATTCCACGACTATGTGAACAAGGTGATAGAATTGGTCAGACCAAAAGATGTAATGGTGTATGCTCGAGGGATCAACCACGAGTAGGACAACATTACGAACATCGTTGGTTCTGATTTTATTTGGCGATAGCCCACACTCAAATCAAAGGATTGGTAAGACAATAGCGCCGACAATTGATCACGTGGATCAATCGATGAAGATATCATCTTTCTACAACACACTCACATAGAAGATATCACTTAGAGATGAACTAAGTCGGACACACTTTTATCTTCCAACTCTCCAAGTTGTTTTTTAGCTCAACCAACTAGTTCAGGGTATCCAACACGGAATCTTGGAGAAAAGGGTGGCTACTAGAAACCAACTTGATCACGAACTCAACATAGCGGTCAGGTGACAACCTTGTGATACCTCCGAGAAGATATTCGGAAAATCACAAACCACCGATATGTTACTAAGCTCGAGAACAATCTTGCTTTTCAGGGCAAGACGATATGATCAACAGAGCAAGGGTTTGACAAAATCCTAACTCATTGATCGAAGAGTGCACCAGAAATAAGGACTAGGTAGCACGATCAATCTTAGGATGATGATTTAATAACCAGCACACTAAGAATGAGAGTGTTGTCCATTAACTACCAAGCAACAGGGTTGCTAGGAGTATTGATTTCGCACATCACAATACACTTGTCGGCGTTCACGTTACAATAACACGGAAACTGAGGAATGAATAATGATGGCAAGAAGTATCACTGCCGCAAGAATCCATAAGAGGTGGTGCAATTCTCATGAAATTCTTGACATAAAGATGGTAACACTCCAAGGTAGAACAGAACAAAAGCTGGATTGGCATTTGTTCTGTGGAATACAACTACTTTGACCCAATCCCAGAAATGACGAGGTACTGGAGTTTGTTTCTCCTAGTCATTCTGGAGTAGAATGGCTTGGCGGACCATAAGAGTAAAAGGCATCGATGAACAAGGATGCACAAATACTCCTAACTATCAACTGATACACGAGGGCCGGAATACAACTAAAGAGGGACAACTCAAAGGAACATGTATATTTCTAAGTTGTGGATGCATAGATTAGTATGTCGAACGAGTTCAACATATTTCTTCCGGATAACCCATGCAGACAGGTAGAACTGGCAGAGTCACAACATGGAATCGAGAACTCATCAAGAGCACTCTGGTTGTGATCTTTCGGTTCAATGAGGAACTTCTGCCATAAGTAGTTCATGGTATTTGGAAGAGGAAAATGCCACGGACCTCGAGGACTATCGCAAAGGTTACTAATATCGTAAAGGAACTAGCAACACTATCAACATGAAGTAAGTAGGGTGAATCTCGGGTTCAGAAACCCAGGAGTAGAATACCTACTACTAAGTAGCATCACGGGATGCTCTCGAGAATGGTGGCCAGAATCATCACACTGGGAATATAAAGCATGGCTAGATTATGGGTGGTTCTCTAAGATGCCTAGGGTCATAATAATGGCTCCAACATATATGTCGAGGCAATAAACTACCCCAACTCACCGATTAGTGTGGTTGAACTGGCCCAAAGGGACATTAGAAATGGGAAGAAGGGATTTACAAATGCATCTGATTGATTAGAAACCTGGGATGACTCGGATAGCATAACGGCTGTAAATGCTCGAAAAGATTTGAGACATCCTGCAAAATGGTGGCATAACCACTCAACAACATCTTATCAAGGTTCCGAGACCAACTATTAACACACAGAAGTACTAGAAACTGAACTGAGACTTGAATCCATCAATCTTATAAGTCTACGGATTAGTAACACGTGATCCTGATAGAAAGATGAGAAGCCTAGTTCTTAATCCCCGTAGAAGAGAAGAGGTTGACTCAGATCAGAAGGCATAAGGTAAAGTAGTAAAAAGAGCCTTACGTTCCCTTCCACAATCAATTGCCTTATATAACAAAAGCATTTCTAGACTCAACTTCGACCAGTTTGGCTTGGTAATCCTACAGGCAGTCAAGCTCTGATACCAAAGCTGTCAGGACCCCGATTCTAAGTCACACCGATCTAGCATCTAATACCTCATATCACTTTGCGGCCTCACGCACGGTATTCCCACGGTTTGCCTTACCTGGCCCAGGACCCTTTGCGCCTTTTGGCCCACGTATATGATAGTGTCGCTAGCATCCATATGACAGAGAACCCGGGCCGACATGACTAGTCGTGAACCCAAAGTGGCACTAACTTACGGGGACAGGCATACCTGAAAAAATACCGAGCATGTCGGTCAGCAGCGTGTGAATCCGGGCTGTAGCAACTAGGCTAACACGACTCCGGGAACCCAGGCTGTAGCAGGCTAGTAGGACTCCGGATGTCACCGCGTGACATTTCCCCGAAGTGACAGACACAGGAACGAAGTGTATCACATGCCTGCTAGTCTAGGTGTTTCGGAGCAGTAGTGCTGGGCTAGCAGGACTCCGGTAAACCGGGCTGTAGCAGACTACCAAGGCTCGGTGGAAGCACCAGACTACATGTCCCCATAAGAGAGGCTACCAAGGATAAACAACTAGATTGTCGGATCCCACCCATACCAAGCATTTCAATCATACACACAATATGCTCAATATGTGCAAATACAACATGGCATCAGCATCACAACAAGACTCTACGACTCAGAGTATTTATTCATTAGGCTCCGAGGAGCCAAGTATTACAAACATGGGTCTCATGACCCAACATACAGAGCATACAAGCAACAAGCACATGCGGAAGCTTAACTTGTCTGAGTACAGACAACTACAAATGAAGAAGGCTGACAAGCCTGACTATCTACAAGACCCTCCCAAGGGTACAAGATCGTAGCTGAGGTAACAAGCTAAACGTCGAAGTCCACGCGGAACTACTAGCGAGACTGAAGTCTCTCTACAAAACATAAAATAAGCAAACGTGAGTACAAATGTACACATCAAGACTTACATCAGAACTATCTACATATGCATCGGTATCAACAAAGAGGTGGTGGTGTTTAACTGCAGCAAGCCAGCTTTGACTCGGTGGCTATCCTAAACTACGACTGCAAGTAACTCTTTTGAGGTGGCGCACACGAGTCCACATATTCACCATACCAATACACCACTATGGATCTGCTCCCGTCTCCCTACGAGAACGTCATCCATAACACTCACGCTTATCTTACGCATTTTAGAGTATCCACTTTCACTTGTCTATGAACTGTACAGGCAACCCAGAAGTCCTTTACCGCAGACACGGCTATTCGAATAGATGATGTTAACCCTGCAGGGGTGTACTTCTTCACACACGCTCTCGCCACTTACCACCATGTACACGTCGTGTATCTCGGCAACCTTCAAGCGGAAGCCTGGCGAGGGAGTCGGCCATGACCTGACTAACCACACAAGTCTCTAGTCCAGGTTTATCGCCTATTCGGGTTCCATCCGCAAGGAGATCTAGCCGGGGTGTCGCTCACGGCCCCAAACGATGTGAGCAGGGTTCCCAAGCCCACCATCCAGGTGCCACTTGTTACACCGTGCCACTGTGCCTAGTCTGTCCCAAGCCCACCTGTACCGGGTGCCACTTGGTAGATTACTAACACTACCTACAAACACCAGAAACTAGTTGCAACTCCTGGACAGAGATCAGGTTGATTAATGAGTCGAGAGGGACACTTAAGCATTCCAATGCGTGGTAGTAACTGTTCATGGATCACAAACACATAACTCAGTTCCTGAGGACGGCTGCAATGAGACAACCCACCATGTACTCCTACATGGCCTCTCACCGCAACCTTTACCAAATCGTGTTCACACACTTAGCTCTCAGCAGTAGGACATGTTCACCACATTCCAATTCATCCCCGATGAATCAGACCTAACTCAACTCTAAGCAATAGCAGTCATGACAAACAAGCACGAATGAGTAGGCACATTAGGGCTCAAACAACTCCTACTCATGCTAGTGGGTTTCATCTATTTACTGTGGCAATGACAGGTCATGTAGAGGAAAAGGGGATCAACTACCGCAGCATGTAACAGTTGAATCGCTGTTGTCCTAATGCAGTAAAAGAGAGCAGGAGCGAGAGAGTGGGATTGTATCGGAATGAACAAGGGGTTTTGCTTGCCTGGCACTTCTGAAGATAGTATAGCTCTTCAACGGTGTCATCGAACTCATCGTCGAAACCACGTCTACTGAGAGGGGACAAATACCGGCAAACAAGGAAGAACAGAATCAATGCAATGCAACAATATGATGCATGATCATGACATGGCAATATGCTGTGATTTGAGCTGATGCAACTAGCAACAATTTAAATGAAGTTGGTTTGAACCAAATGTTCAAATTCAAGCTCCATATGTGATTATTTAAATGCCAATCATTTGTTTTGACCTGATCAGCAGGTATAAGTTGTTCAAATATGCATGAAAGTGGTACAGATGGATTCCCTGAATTTTTCTGATAATTTTTCATATATAAATTATTTCATTTGGAGTTACGGTTGAATTTTCCTGAATTATAAATAATCCAGAAAAAACACTTATTGCGTCAGGGTGACGTCACTGTGATGTCAGCAGTCAACAGGGCCGGTCCAGGTCAAACCTGACCAGTGGGGTCCACTGGTCAGTGACTCAGTCAACTAACAGGGTTAATTAGCACTAACTAAAAAGTTAATCTAGGCTAATTAGTCCCTGGACCCACACGTCAGTGGCTGTGGGTTTAAAATTAAGTTAATTTAACACTTAGCTAATTAACAGGGGCCAGGGCCCACTTGTCAGCGGCTAACCTAACTAACCTAAATAGGATTAGCCCTAACTAACTTAGTTAGCCGGGCGCACTACAAAAAAAAAGACACATCCGTGACATTTTGGGCTGAACGGAAAAAAACTGTGTCATACATATGACACTTCTATGACAATAATACTGACAAAACCCAGTATCATCATAGATGTGGTGGGATCCTACTTCTATGACAAAAAAACATGATAGAAAATGGGCTTTTCGTCCTGGGCGGGCCGGAGACGCAGCTGCATGACGTTCTTTGGGCCGTCCATGACGGAAAAAACCGTGGTAGAAGCGAGGGCGAGGAAAATTTCGGGGAGTTCCCGATTACGGTGGGAGGTCGGGGGCCAAGCGATGCGCGTTTCTCTCGTACACATACGCGCGTGTGTGTGAGGCGTTGGCTCTAACTGGACCCGGGCGAGGCGTTGGGCTCTAACTCAACCCGAGCGATTGCACTACAAGCTACGCGTTACTGAACCCGAGCGATCGATCGATGGCTGTTAACTGAACCCGATCGAGCGATTCCTTCGCTACTGCTGCTAATTGAAGCCGATCGATGCTGCCTCTGGGATGTACAGTGAGAGTTGCGGGGGGTTTGGATGAACAGTGAGTGGTGGCATTGCCTCTGGATGAACAGTAGACGGTGGAGGGGTGCCCGTGGAGGGGTGGTTGAACAGGACCCCGTGGTGTGGAGGGCTGGATGAACAGTAGACGGTGGAGGGATGCTCGTAGAGGGGTGGTTGAACGGGTCCCCGTGGTTTGGAGGGCTGGTTGAACAGTAGACGGTGGAGGGGTGGTTGAACAGTAGCCGGTGGAGTAGCGCGCGGTGGAGGCTGGATGAACAGGAGCTCGTGGAGGCTGGAGGAGGTCGACGGTAGCCCGTGGAGGCTGGAGGAGGTCGACGGTGGAGATGAACAGTATCCCATGGAGTCCCGTTTTGCGGTACGCCACACCCCTCCCGAT
>NC_057802.1:62788334-62806287 GCF_018294505.1 Triticum aestivum
CACCACACCCCTCCCGATCAACAGGACCCCCGTTTCGACTGTAGGAGGTCCGTTTCGTCCGTTTTACGGTACGCCACACTCCTCCCGATCAACAGGACCCCCGTTTCGACCGTAGGAGGTCCGTTTCCTCCGTTTTGCGGTACGCCACACCCCTCCCCATGAACACGACCATTCTGTTGCCTCCCCATGAACACGACGCATTCCGTTGCCTCCCCATGAACACGACGACGACGCTATTTCTCCATTCCGACCCAGCCATGTACACGAGCCCTGGCCGTACGTATGCGCGAGTAGGCGTTCGAGACCCCGCCCGTATGTACACATACGTGGCCGTATTTTCTTTCTTGCACCCTGGGCACTGTATGTACGTGTACATGCTACGTGCGCGCCTCTACTACGACACGTACGTGCCTGTACTACGACACGTGCGCGCTTCTACATCCACCAGTATATATGTACGTACATGTTCGCGACCAGAATGACAACGCTATGTACGCTTCGACCAGGTGGGTCCCGACTGTCAGGCACTTCCTTGCCTGCGAAGATGTAGCTGGTGGGTCCCAGCAGTTAGGGGGGCGAATCGTTTTTTTTTCCTGGACGCACTTCCTTGCATGCGAAGATGTAGCTGGTGGGTCCCAGCAGTCAGGGGGAAATGTTTTTTCGCAAAATACAGTGGCCCGTCTGGTGGGTCCCAGCTGTCAGGTGGAGGAATCATTATTTTCCGCGTAATAAGGAGGCACTTCCTTACTGCGGCCGTGGACCCAGCTGTCAGCCTCTCCACGTACAGTCCACGTCCGATGGAAGTCGTTCCTTGACCACGTTGACCACGCCGCGCCGAGAGCACCAAGGCGGTGGACGACGGCGAGGCCTAGGAAGGGGACGACGGGGAATGGGGGAAGACGCGGCAGTGGAAGCCCGCGCGGAGAGGAGTACGAGGGTTTACTGGTTCGGCTGCGGTGTGAGGCTGCCGTCGCCGCAGGGCCTAGCCAGCGGTGGGAATAGTAGGGGCGGTGAGGCCTCCGCGGCAGCATAGCCGGCCACGGGAGGCAGGAGCATGCGGCACGACTGGCGCTGCTTTGGGCGGCTGGAGCAAGAAGACCAGAGGTTGAAGAAGCACTACGGCCGTTGGATGGACATCGTACGGTCACTGGAGCTAGAATCGTTCATATTGACTAAAGTTGACAAAGGCCCCCATCCCAGTCAACTTAGTAGGCCCACAAGTCAGCCTCCCACCATGGTGGGTCCCAGCTAGCAGGGGGAGTATTCATTTTTTTGTGCGTAATAAGGAGGCACTTCCTTGCGTGCGAAGATATAGCTGGTGGGTCCGAGCTGTCAGCGGCGGTAACGTTTTTTTCACGAAATACAGAGGTCCTTTCGGTGGGTCCCTGATGTCAGGTGGAGGAATCATTATTTTGCGCGTAATAAGGAGGCATTTCCTTGCGTGCGGCCGTGGACCCAGCTGTCGGCCTCTCCACATACAGTCCACTTCAGATGCATGTCGGTCATTGACCACGTTGACCAGGCCGCGCCGAGAGCACCAGGGCGGTGGACGACGGCGAGGTCTAGTAAGGGAACGACACGGAGGCAGGGAAGACTCGGAAGTTGTTTCCCACGCGAAGGGGAGTACGACTGTACGAGAGTTTGCTGGTTCGTCTGCCGTCGCCGGAGAATAACAGTAGGTGTGGGTGAGTAGAGGGATGGCTAGGCCAACGATGCGAGTACGGTGGGGCGGTGAGGCCTGCGCGGCAGCAGAGCCGGCCGCGGGAAGGAGGGAGCAAGTAGTCCCACCGGCGCTTGTTTGAGCGGCTGGAGCAGGAAGAGCAGAGATTCAAGAAGCACGACGACCGTTGGATGGCCATCCAACAGTCACTGCTTGTGCGTCAACCTTTTTTTCGGAAAGCCTCAAATCTGTGGAAAACAGCATACAACCCATCTGCCATTATTTCTAATAATTTACAGCCCATTTGCTAATTATTAAGTTTTTTTGGAGCCCATATTCTTTTTGTTAGCATTACAGCCCATATTGTGGCCATGGTTAAAAAATTATACGAAATTTTGCATATTTTGGTGCGGTCCGAACTGTTTTTAATCCCGAAATTTCGACTCACATTCAAACTGATTTTAAAAATAAATGTATATCAATATAAAATCCAACAAATTCTCCACGCATAAAAATTAATGTAATTTAAAATCCCTAAATGAAAAAAAAGATATTTGAAACTAATTGCCGGTTTGATGTGTTTTAAAAATGTACAACCCATTTCTCATTACTGATGGGCCATTTTCTCGGCCAGCCGAATGAAAGCTCTCCTCGTCTTGAAAGATTTGCAGCCCGACAGGCCTGACAAAGCGACTTACTTGGCAAATCACAAAAAAACTGGGCTGTGGCCGTGGACCCAGCTGTCAGCCTCTCCACGTACAGTACTCTTCCGATGGAAGTCGTTCCTTGACCACGTTGACCACGCCGCGTGGAGAGCACCACGGCGGTCGACGACGGCGAGGCCTAGGAATGGGACGACGCGGAGCCGGGGAAGACGCGGCAGTGGAAGCCAGCGCGGAGAGGAGTACGAGGGTTCACTGGTTCGGCTGCGGTGTGAGGCTGTCGTCGCCGCAGGGCCTGGCCAGCGGTGGGAATAGTAGGGGGCGGTGAGGCCTCCGCGGCAGCACAGCTGGTCACGGGAGGCAGGAGCATGCGGCACGACCGGCGCTGCTTTGGGCGGCTGGAGCAAGAAGACCAGAGGTTGAAGAAGCACTACGGCCGTTGGATGGACATCGTACGGTCATTGGAGCTAGAATCGTTCATATTGACTAAGTTGACAAAGCCCTCCGTCCCCGTCAACTTAGTAGGCCCACAAGTCAGCCTCCCACCATGGTGGGTCCCAGCTAGCAATGGAGTATTCATTTTTCTGTGCGTAATAAGGAGGCACTTCCGGTGGGTCCAAGCTGACAGAGGGGGGTACGTTTTTTTCGCGAAATACGATGGTCCGTCTGGTGGGTCCCAGCAGTCAGGGGCAAACTCTTTTTTTGCGAAATACGGTGGCCCGTCCGGTGGGTCCCGGCAGTCAAGGGGAAATGTTTTTTCCGTGAAATGCTGGTGGCCCATCCGGTGCGTCCCTGCTGTCAGGTGGAGGAATAATTATTTTGCGCGTAATAAGCAGGCACTTCCTTGCGGCTGTCGTGGACCCAGCTGTCAGCCTCTCCACGTATAGTACTCTTCCGATGGAAGTCGGTCGTTGACCACATTGACCACACCGCGCCGAGAGCACCACGGCGGTGGACGACGGCGAGGCCTAGGAAGGGGACGACGGGGAGGCGGGGAAGACACGGCAGTGGATGCCCACGCGGAGATGAGTACAAGGGTTCACTGGTTCGGCTGTGGTGTGAGGCTGCCGTCGCCGCAGAATAACAGGGGGAGTGGGTGAGTGGAGGGATGGCCTGGCCAACGGTGGGAGTAGTATGGGGACGGTGAGGCCTCTGCGGCAGCACAGCCGACCACGGGAGGCAGGAGCATGCGGCACGACCGGCGCTGCTTTGGGCGGCTGGGGCAAGAAGACCAGAGGTTGAAGAAGCACTACGGCCGTTGGATGGACATCGTTGACCACACCGCGCCGAGAGCACCATGGCGGTGGACGACGGGGAGGCCTACGAAGGGAACGACACGGAGCCGGGGAAGACACGGTAGTGGCTGCCCACGCGGTGGAGAGTAAGAGGGTTGACTGGTTCGGCTGCCGTCGCCGGAAAATAACAGGAGGTGTGGGTGAGTAGAGGGATAGACAGGCCAGGGATGCGAGTATGATGGGGCCGTGAGGCCTGCCCGGCAGCACTGCTGGCCACGGGAAGCGGGAGCAGGCGGTTCCGACGGCGCTGGTTTGGGCGGCTGGGGCAGGAAGATCAGAGACTGAAGAAGCACGATTGCCGTTAGATTGACATCTAACGGTCTGACGCTGGTAGAGTCGATTGTTGACTAAATTTCTTTTTTGAGAAACCTTGTGTACGCATGCACTTAGTAGGCCCACAAGTCAGCCTCCAAATCTGTGGCAGACAACATAAAGCCCATTTGCTATTTTTTATAATTTGCAGCCCATTTGCTAATTCTTAAGTAATTTATTACAGCCCATTTTCTGCCCAGGACCATGGTCAAAAAGTTCAACTTTATTTTGCATATTTCGGTGGAGTCCGAACTATTGTAATCCCGAAATGATAAAGATTTTTTAAGAACTTATTGATTTGCCAAGAAAATCATTTTGTTTTTGTAAGCAAATAAGACGTGGGACAATTGAGTTGGTTTAAGGGAAAACCAGTGGTAAAAAAATCAGCACTGGGTGGGAAAAAAACAACAAAAATAAGGATGTAAATATGAAAAGGGAATTTATGTGTTTTCAATATAATGATACGTGTATATGAACTAGTAAAACTATAGGTAGAGATTAGAAAACGGATGTAGGACATGCGTTTCAAGAGGAAAATAGAACTGGGCTGTGTGTTTGATTCATAAAAAAACTGCCTGCGGATGTTGTAAGACAAAATATAACTAACGCTGGCGGGCCAGAGGCCAGTAGATACCTGCTGGATCTTTGTGCCCCGTTGTCGTCATGGGTTGGGCCTGTTAAAGACAAAACCAACCCTGGGCAGTCTACAGCCCAGTTGAAACTTGCTCGACCTGAAAAAACAATATACGTGCTCAATAAACGAGAGAATTCTGCAAGTACAGACTGATAACTGGGATGCAGCATGGATATTGTTTTTTTATCGTGATAATAAGTGCATGCACTTGTTTCGATAAAATTGGAGAACTGGGAATTCGAACGGCGGGTGCTTATGCTACCCATCAAATAAAAATCAGGTGCCTGGAAATTCATTTCGAAACAAATGATTCAGCTTTATATCCACGTCGACCCTCGGCATGATGGTTGGAAGCAAATGCAAGTTCATACCAAAAGATCGTTAACAACAATACCAACTTGCGGATGACAAGGTAGTACAACTACCAATACCAAACTAACTTATAATCTTTTTACTCCTGGCCCTAGTGTTCGTCTGGTAGAAAATCTTGCAGAGGACCAGCTCCCGCTCCTTCTCTTGCTCCAGGTCCCCGAGGTGGTACTGGTGCATCACCCAGTTGGTCCTCTGCTGGTCGAACTTCTTGTTGGTGTGCAGCACCAGAACCTTTTTTGCTGCCCGTCTTGCCGGCCGTTGACCATCACCGGCAAGGTATTGCCGGTCTTGTGCCACATCGCGTGCATACCGCACTCCGACTGTATCTTGCGACGCGTCCACATGCCCCTTTTGAACGCCCTGGAATTGCGCTGGAAGAAATGCTTCCTTAGGCCACTCAGTGTGATACTTGCAGTATTGTGGAATACATGTTTTAGTGTACCTAGTTGGCATTTTCATAACATCTTTGGCATGTTGCGGTCACTTGTTTCACTTTTTATTAATTGTCAAATTGTAATTGCTTCACCAGGTCTGCGTCTAAAAAGAAAAATAGAGCTATAAACAAAGGAATATGTTTGTGCAAGTAGACGGCCGATCGGTGTCTTACCTGGAAGTTTCTCAAGTTGGGTGTAGCATATGTCGTGCTCGCTGTCGATGGTTGGTATGAACAAATCGATCAGAGACTGAAATCTCGCGCTGTCAGCACTCACTTTGGCCTCAAGGTGCTCGATCAGCTCCTGATCCGTGGGATCGAACTTGACGCCAGCCGGCAGCACCGGCCAATCCTTCTTCGACTTGCATCGGTAATTCCAGTTATATGGTACTCAATGTATGATCAATCGACAGTTTTAAGTGAATGATGAAAGATTTCGACAGATAAGTGGTACTCCAAATCTGAAGTCCAGAATACCCAAACACGCCGCCGGGATTCTTGTGTCACCTCACGCGCAGCGTGTTGTCACGTCAATTCAATGTGTGGACATGATGAATAATTTGACCGATGTATACTAGTACTGCTACTGTACTACTTACTAGTCGTATTTAGTGTCACAATTTATACATAGGTTTAACTAAGAAGTACACACTTGAAGCCTAACTGATATATATACTATTTATACTATTTCTGCACAGCATCTCCATCATCATTATCAGTACATCCTACGCAGGTGAGTTAGGATGCACTTGATCCCAGGAAGGTATCTATCCTTCAAACCAGAGGAGTGCTTCAAACTAACAACATACATAATATCCAACAAAAGAGGGTCGTGCTACAATAGCAGAATACATGGCTCAGTCTAGATATCAGCACGAATCACGTTGTGCATATTTGCTGTTGGCATGAACCACATCGCCGCATGTCGGGTTTGCAAAAGCCATCCATCGCATGGAAGCTTGATGCCTTTCACACACTGAAGATTATCTGGCAACAAGCTGTGTCGATGAATCTCTGGATATGGTGATTCATGAAACCCATGGTATGATGTGTAAACGCAGCCCCCCTCGCGAATGGAAGTTGCATAGCACAGTAATCATCGCCGGTGATATGATCGATGATTGGTTGGATGATCGGATAATTGAGCCCGAGGAACAAGGAGTGGTTGTCGAGGCTGTAAACCCGCCTCCAGTTGAATACGCCTGGGCCAACGGAGCTGGGATCTTTCTCGAACACGAAGCAGCCATAGCCATCAATGTCACGAACGCCCCACGCATTGTACTACATGTGGTTTGATGTAATGGTTTGGTCAATTTGGTACGTGCGAATGAGCATCAAATGACCGCCGTCAGCTGAACGAGCGATAAACCACCACCCATCGGCTGGTATGGTTCCAGGTCCTGGAATCATGAAGGCCAGCGCATTTGCGTCTGCCGCAACAATTCAAATTGGAGACCAAAAGGACAAAAATAAACAATCATGTTCAGAGTATGTGTGGAATTAAGATTATTATAACAGTGACACATATCATAGACAGAGAATTGCAATGTCGTGGTCATAATCATACCCCAAGTTAAAAAAATAAGCCAATGGCTTTCATATTCTAGCAATATGTCATGGTTCAAACATCATGTAACAATGAGAGGAAAACAGCTATGACAGCGCCTACTCATATTCTACCATAGCACTTACTACTACTGTTCTCATATCAACTCTAAGCAATAACATGTGTTGTTATAAAAATCTTGGAAACGAGAGTAACATATAGCAATCATGATGTTATGCTCATAATATGTATTCTAACAATCATTAGCTGCCAATTGTTCTCATATCAACTCTAACAATAACATGTGTGGTCATAAAAATCTAGGAAATGAGAGGAACATATAGCAATGATGTGGTTACAGACATGCTATGCATTCTAAATTTGTAACAAATGAACAGGCAGTCGTATTCATAAGGTAAAGATGAGATGAGATAGAACAATTACACGACGATAGATTCCACCAGTATAGGCAGCCAATCTGTGCGTCGACCGCGTAAACGATGCCATCATGCACTATAGCATCAGACAGAAATGTTGCCTCAACAGGATAGATGATGAGCCATAACCATGTATGGCGACCGGATTCCAGATAGACTAATCCCATGTTGAACAAGGCAATGAGCTTGTAATCCATGTAATCTTCTGATGGTGTGGGCACTTCGCAGATTACAACTTTCTGCAAATAGAGGTCGAACCAAAAGCTTGACGCGTCTCGTGCGTAGTATGCAGGAGTGTCCGGCGGGCCGCGAGGCTCGATGGCGGTGGTATCCAATGATGGAAGGGTGATCTCTTGCTGGGTGTAGATATCCACGAGACGCCACGGACTACCGGTGTGGTGGATGAGGACGATCCAGTTGGCCTTCATGCCCGCCCAGTAGTGGCCGCGCATGAAGGACAGTTGGACGGGTAGTGGTAGCATGTCGAGGGGAACCACGGCAACCTCCGTAGGATCGTCAAGTCGGTGTCTGGTCCACCTGCGAGGATCGGGCATCAGCAAGCAGGGTGTCTTGAAAAGAGCCGGCTGGTTGCAGACGAGTAGACGGTACAAAGACACCGAGCATGCGGCCAGACGGACGGTGCTGAGTAGGTCCATACGACTACAGATCTGCTCCAAGAGAACATCGGGGAGGGAATTCCAATCGCGGCTCTGCATGTCAGTCGGTTCTGCCATTGGGGTTTTCGGTGCCTGCGAGCCAGCGGGGAAGTGGATTCGGGCGGGCGAGCAAAGAAGCTTCTCCTTGTGTGGCCGAGCAGTGAGCGGGGGGATATGGTACACGCGAGCTACCAAGGAAGATGGCGCGGGCGGGCGAGCAGTGAGCGGGGGTAAATGGTGTGCGGCCGACGATGGGGAAGAAAGGAGGAAGAAGAAGAGAGGAGGAAGAAGAAGAGAGGAGGAAGAAGAGTGGAAGACGGGGAAGAAAGTGCATTCAATCTCAATTCTACTAGTACTACTACCAGGATATAACGTCCTTCGGAGTGTAAATAGTTACACTGATGACATGTGGGTCTACCACAACAGGGCCCATATGTCAGTTAATGGAGGACAGAGGTGCGTAGGCGTATTTGCGGAAGCGTGCTCTACTGGCAAACATGATGGCAGTACTGGGTAAGGCTGATTTAGTAACACCAACACGCTGGTTCAGCTTATTAATTACGTGTCCCATCTGCTGCAGCGTGAATTGTCACTTCACTGCGAAGACTAGTTGAATAGTTCTCTCTAACAGCGATGGGGAATAATGGATCGCGAGGACTTCCTTTCTACGGTATCCCTATGCCTCTACGCTCACTTCACTCATTTTGCTCCGTACCTAGTCACTTGTTGAAATCTGTAGAAAGACAAATACACCGTATTTGGGAACAGAGGGAGGCTTTTACTCTGTACTATTTGGGAACAGAGGGAGTATCACCATATGGAGGGAACAGAGGAAGCTTGAAATATGAACATGTCAATGGGAGGGAGTAAGCCCCATGCATGCATGCAACATGCAACACTCACACGTACACATGGACGCACGCAACACTCACGCACCCATGCGGCACACAGCACACGACGCAACACAGACGCTCACGCTCAAGTGCTCAACCTACTCCCTACGTCCGTGAAAGACTGTACATTTAGAGATTTACACATTGACCAGGGCATAATTAACGCCCAAAAGTAGCAGACTTATGTGTGCATGCGACCATTGATATAAGAAGATTAAATGAAGGCTGTTGCATGATATAATTAAGGATAGACATGTAGCCTATATCTACAGCACAAGTTGGTGCATTAGTCAATCAATATCGATTTAGATTAAAGGCTAAATGCATTGGAAGTGTAGATGTACATCATGTACTACACTCTTTGTTTTATAGCCGATGTACACTCTTTGTCGGAAGACTGAGGGAGGACACGTGCATGCACTCACATACACAGCCAGGGCGGTTCGCGCGCAAGGGTTGGACTCGTGTCGCGCCTGCGTAAAGTTTTGTTTAACTGATTTCTTTGCTCTGCCAACTGACAGGTGGGACCCAGAAACCAGGTGACAATTTAACCAGTCAACAAAGTGCCACGTCGACTATGTGGCCGGTCAGTAGGGTGCAATACGGTGCTCTACGATGAGCTAGTGATCGTATAATCGCCGCAAAACTATATGTAGTGACCGTAAAGAGCGTATTGTTACATACGTTGACCGCCAGTGTATTTTTCTCATTTCAAATTAAGCCATATTAGAGCATCTCCAATAGCTTGTCTATATGAATGTCTATACTCGTTTTCCACAACGTGAGCCCAAAACAGGCGTCCAACAGCTTGTCTATATGGTCGTCCAAATATACACATCCTCTAAATCAACCTCGACAATGTCCACTCCTGGATAATGTGAAGGCGTTGTCTAAACTCAGCTGCCGTCATGATTTCTTCCTCTCCCCAACGACGGCCCACCTGTCATGGTTCCTGTATATAGACGTTCTGATGCAAAACTGAACGTGTATATGAGGGAATCTTTTTAGACCATTGTCTATATGAATATATAGACATCCAAATATACACTGCTTTGATGTGTCCCGTCAACTCGCCGAACAAGGAGAAGCTTGCTTACTACGCCTCTCCCTCGCCCACGCGCACGGTGGTTCGCAGGACGAGGAGAGGGTTTTGACTACAACGCCCTCTCCCTGTCCCTCTCCCTCTCCCTCGCCCTCGCCCTCGCGGTGGACGTCCAGCAGTTCAATCGGTGTCAGATTGCCAGAAGCATATTGTACTGTAGTATCATCATTGTTGGACCTTCTGAAGAGGCGAAGAGCCAAGTGCAAGGTTCACACGAGTACGAACTGTTGAACCTCCAGAAGAGGCAAAGAGCCAAGCGCAAGGTTTTATAGGAGTTGTCGTCCTAGTAGGAGTGTACTACAACTACAGCGAATGATGCTACTGTATGATGCCGCCACGTCACGTATATCCAAAGCTGTGCCACCTTTTTTTCTCAAAGAGCGTGTTGGAGCCCATGCAACAACCACACAAGTTGCACGTACACATAACACATTTACTAGTAATAAATTCTAAAGGACAAATGCTAGTATGCCACACAAGTTCATCTCCAATTCATGTGATAAATTTGTGCACGACTAGTCTACATATATTCACAGCGCTACCGTTCACAATTACCGTACTCCACTTACACGTTATAGATGGGCTACATGTCCTCCTCCAGGTTCCAGTCCCAGGTGTTCTTCATGGATCGCACGATCCATAGCGGTGGGCAACGGGAATCATTGTCCCAGCTTTCTAGTCCGGTTCCACACGATGGAGACTCATCCAAGCTGAAGCAGCATAAATCAGGGATAGCGTGTCCCAGCATGACGTTCATCCGGCGGTGCGCACTGAAGACACAACCATGCTTCATGAACGGCAGGCCTTCCGTGTCGTGCACGGAAGGTGGCATCCGCTTCACAATGGGGTATCTGTCCCCGATGAAAAGCGAGTACTCTCCAAGAGTGTTCCTCGGCACCCACGTAGCATCACGGGGGTCGAACTCGGCGCCGTTCATCTGGTACACGCGGCATCCCAGATCTGGACACATGGTGACGTACATAGTCAAGGTCCATGCATAATAATGTTGTGCTCAAATATGGCGGTCAGTAATACTGTGCAGCAAATAGTACTACTCCGGTATAGAGGAAGTAAAATAACCGGCTTATTATATGTAGCCACTCTTGGCTACATGGATGGGATAGTAAGACATGGAAAAACAAAAATGGTGGCAGCTAGTGGGTTCAAGTCTTCAAGGGCCTAGCTAGCTATATGCGTCCTCCAAGGAAAAAAGTACTCCTACTAGTACTACAAAGTATACTACTAGTACAACAATGAAAGAGAAGGCGAGAGGGTTGAAAAATGGAATACCTGGGTAGATGGTGACGGTCCGATCGTGGTAGATTGTGTGACCATGTTGCACATCAGTGGTACCATGGGTAACGACTACTAAGATAGTTGATCCCAATATGCCAAAGTCAGCTACAACGTTACAGGTTAGACCGAATCGCGGATGCAAATGCACATCCAGGATCGGCGATCTTATTTTGATCGGGGGATGACTGGTCCCTGCAAAATAATGGAGTACCGTTAGGGATGCAAATGATGGTTTGTGCATTCCGTTTGTAATCTCCCGTACCGTAGGATGGCAACCAGATGAAACAAGTCCCCTGGCTTGTCACCGCGAAGATGCGGCCTAGATGGTGCACGGCGTCTTCGAACGTGTAGGTGTACAAATCTGTCGCCGCCAACATGCGCCAGCCTCTGCCGTTACTGCCTCTTGCATTGATGGCAATCCTTATGTCGAACACCGCGATGAGATAGTAATCGTCGTAGCCGCGTCGCTTTGTCGGCGGGTCCGCAATTGCTATCTTCTTCAATCGGCATCATCATACGTATTCAAGCCCAGCCAGTCCGGAAGGCCGATCCCAATGGTGGAGAAGGGGTCTACCAGAACAGCCGCACTGCTGTGGATGTTGTGCAAAATGATGGTGGTATCCGGCCGGAGGTATGCAAGCCAATCTTCGTTGGCACCGACCCATACCTATATATAAGACGGTGGGCAGCAGAGAAATTACGGGATGGAAATGGAAGAACTACGTACTACATGATCAAACTCCATTACTGACCTGCTCATCGGACAAAATCCGACTACCTCTCAACGTCGGCAACTCTAGCGGAGTCAACGTGCAACCATGGCAGGGAGCGGTGGACTGTTCGAAGGATTGTCCCATAGAAGAACCTTCTCCTCGAGGATGCATGGAAAACCAACAAGCATGGCCTTTTCCCAAGCCTGTTTAAGCAGCGTCTTGAAAAAGTTGGTGCAGGAAGCACCGAGTCTTGCGGCGGTGAGGACGTTGGAGCGGTGTGCGATTTCTCCCAGAGGATCGTGGTCCAAGGTCTCTCAGCCCCGACGAGGAGGAGAACCGCCTGGCGAATCCATGGGTGCAGCGACGAACTGCCTTCTCTTCGGGGGGAGGGGAACTGGCGAGGAGGAGATAAGAGCGTAGTAACCGCAGGGCCTCGTCCGTTCCAACTGTAGATCGTTCCTTAGCGAAGGGGTGAGGCTATTATTTACTACTAGTACTAGCATTATGGAACGTTATGGGATTGCATTATACTGTAAATAATAGCACTAGTAAGAAATTTTTGGCACTAGGTAGTAGTTTTTGGCGTGGATTAAGAAATTTTGGGTATGTTTTTCCAATTTTTTGTATACTCCAACTAGTGTCAAAAAACATCTTACATTATGTGACGGAGTACGTACTCGTACTGTAGCAGTACTAGTACTACTTTTCTCAACTAGTAGTGCGATGTACTGTACTTCTAGTCTAGTCTAGTATAGTGCACCAGTTTTGAACTCTTGAATCTCAGGGCCAAGGAGCTACAGTTGGAAGTGGAGGGTACTACTGTTCTCTAGAACCATCACTGTACTATCAATGCAGGGGAAGTACACCTACATAGTGGCCTAGTGGGTACTCTCGGTGCTCTATTCAGCCGCTCCTCTCACGTAGCTGGCCTACTCAGCCGCTCCTCTCACGCACACACTAGCAGCCTGTTTATCAGCGACGGTTACTGCGGGGGCAGAACATTTGAGTTATTTGATACAGCGAGACTAGGCTTTTTGCTTCCATTTGTGGAGGTGATATGGATCTCGTCGAACTTTGTTAGTAGTTCCTTCTTTATGAATGAGATGAAGCAAAGCTTTTGCCTCCGTTTAAAAAAACACGTCAAGAGTAATTTCTTTTATAGTAGAGCCGATAATGGAGTGAAGTCCATGCCTGCAACGCCACAAGCTACAGAGTAGTAGTAGAGCACTTTACGTACAGAGCCATATTGCACAGTTCCCAATGCCCCGCCAGGCTTTTCCGGCTCCTCGGGCTTAATAGGGAGGCGCTAGTTTAAATATGCTACTAGCTGGAAGCTGCAAGCGAGGTGCAGCTAGGGCGAGCATGCGAGCCACGGGATGCTGGGAAGGAAAACCTGTTCACGTGGCTAGGCTGTCCAGTGCACCCAGATTGTGGGGCCGCACGTCCGTTTGACTTCAAAACTCAAACTACCTGTGTAAAATATTGGCTCGCAGCAAAGTGTAGTAGTACTATTTTTTTTAAAAAGGCCGCCATGCATTCGGCCGGGATCGAACCCACAAAACGAGGTCTACACTCCCGTGACCACTAGTAGTACTCGTTGGAGTACAACGCAACCTAGAATCGCCTTTTGTCGCTAGTAGTACGTACATTGTTCCTTACAAGAAACCCCTAATGGTTAATAGTATAGCCAGCTGCTGGCTATAAGCCAGTGCCATGTCATGTACAGCCCATCTTATAGCCAACATGTACAATAATAGATCAAAAGAGTGTACTACTTTTTTATTATGTGGCCCACTTCTCATTCTCACAGTGCCTAGGAGCACGTGCTAGAGCTGGCTCTTCACGAAGAGCCCGCTTACCTTCTCTCTCCTCTTCTCTTTCCTCCAACTAAGCAGAAATATACTAGTTTATTTCTTATAGCCCGCTGACTCAGCTCTATTGTACTTGCTCTAATAATGTAAGAAACCACAAAAATGCCAAGAAACTACTACGACTTGCATACGTGGCAGACTTAAGATAAGACTACCTTATCAACCATTGTATATGCTCTTACCAACAAAAATCCTCGAGTGACCTCCTACCTCCGGCCCATCCACCTAGTCATCCTCGGCCATGGGACGCAGCTACCGCCGCCGGCAGAAGGCGAGGTCAAAACCGCCGGCGGTGCAGAGCCCATGTTGCGACACCCCAGATGCCAGCTCCGTCCGGCGCTCGCGGCCGCTAGCTAGCCAAGATAGCTCCGTCCAGCTGCTTGTCTGCAAGGTTTGCTAGCTAGATTGGCACGGCAGCGCGGCGGCTTGCTCGCGCGCGCCGCTCTAAGGCCAGCCATCTGGCTCGAGCGAAGGCCAGCGCGGCGGCTTGCTCGCTCGTGAGTCACGCTCGGGCCAGCCTGCCAACCCGTGCGGAGGCCAGTGCGTCGTCCGGCCCGTCCGGCGGAGCAGCGGCCAACTCGCTCATCACCGGCGCCACCGACGAACACGCATCAGTACTATTTGAAGTAATGTTCTGGAAAAATAAAGATTTGAGGGGGAATAACAGGATATAAGGTCAGATGTGGGTCCCTCATGTCAACGGTCAAACAAAATCTGTTGGTTTAAGCTGCCTCTCAGCACAGACGTGTGGGCCAACCCTGTCATAAATGTGTTTAAACGAACCTAATCGGTAGGAGCACTAGGTAGTTTTTGCCGTGGATTAAGAAATTTTGGGTATGTTTTTGCTATTTTTTGTACAATAGATTCTTCCTAGGGCTGGTTGAAAGTGGTAGTTTTTTGTTAAATACTCTACATATTGTAAGTAGGAGTGAAAGTTAAGCTTTGGAAGCCAATAAGCAAGGCTAGTTACATAGTGCATATGTGTACATGATTGAAAGTAAATATTAACCATGAGTGACTAATATCTTGATGGAAAACTCGAAACTATGGAATACTAGGAAAAAATGCATGGTTGGAAATACTAGCAATGTTCATGTCCGTTGCAACGAATCATAATTAGAATAATACTTATTCACAAACTTGGTACAAAACACTCTAATTTTGATATACATATGTCACTAGAGATATATTATGTTTCAATTAGAATATATTCCTTGGGCTGTTTTGGTGAGGTCAGGGAGGGATGTGGTTGGTTTTAAGATACTAATTATGGGTTTTTCTGCAAATTGGTAGACAAGTGGGATGTTGGTGAGAAAAGGCAACAACTTACCTCACAATCGTTAGATGTAGATCTAATGGTCAGAAACGACGGACCTCAGACACACCAGCATCACCAACTTAGTCTTGTGTAGGAGTACTAGCAAGATCCGTGCATTGCACGGAACATCAAGATGCATTTTTTTATAAAACACTTGTTGTGATTGACCCATGCGGGAGTAATCCCATGTGTAAAAACTAATGATATCTCGAGAAATATGAGATAAGGTGAAGAGGAGTGGGGTGTGGTGGTGGTTGGTGGTCGGACTGAGCGGAGGCATGGGGATTGACGACGCCGGCAGCGGCCACCAGGCCAGTTTGTTCCAGAGGCTTCCTTTCTTAATTGCTCAACAATGAGGTTTGTTGGAGATAAGGATGAACGAGGGAAGGCCTTGTCTGCAAATGTGGAGAGGGGTGCGGGTATCTTTTAGTTTAATTTCCATCCGTCAGATATAGATCGGACGGTCTATATTGCAAGATGGCACACGTACCATCATCACCAACTCGGTTTTTTCTAAGAGAAGAAATATAAGTATGGAGATACAAACGTATTATCGATACTTGCTTCCGTAAACTAGCATCTACATTCTATTCAACGCCTCGGCATGTGGGGCCTTAGCACAATGACTTCTCGACTGTGTAAAACAAAGATTTTCCCGTCGCCGACAAGGAGGGGGTGACGGCGGCGCGCTTTTTGGCTTGCTCTAGTCCTAGTAGTCATACTAGGTGGTCTAAGCACATGTAGATTTATTCTTTTTCACGTCTCGTGTTCGCCGTACTGCCACGACTGTTGATGAATAGACGGTAAGTTATTCGCGGGGAAACCCTTGTTGAGCGTGTTTGCGAGAGAGAGAGAGAGACAGTATGCGTGTGTGATATGTTAGAGACTGAAGCAATGATAACAGATTCTTTGTGTCTATGTGTGTGGAGGATAGAGAGAGACATGTACATGGGGCTTTGTGTTGTGTAACGTGGAGACACATATACATAATTAGAGAGTGAGTGTGTGAGGTACACATGCGGACATGAGGAGAGATGAGGATCCAAATAAATGGGGTTTGTGCGTGTCTATGTGTGTTTGTGCACGCATTTGTGTGTGAGAGGGAGAGAGTGTATGTGGAGTAGAGAGACCACTGATAATGTAAACCTAGTATAAGGGAAGGGGGAATTGTGTGACATGTGTAGTAGCGAGATAGCACGGGTGCGAGCGGGGGGAGCAGACTATTTGGAAGAGACATCGAGTGTGTGTTTGGCAGAGTGGTGTGAGAGCGAGAGAAAGAGAGAGCTAGCGACGGAGAGAGAGAGAGAGAGTGAGAGGAAGAGAGGGGGCGAGAGGGATCGTTTGTGTCCATAAATGGCGTATAGATAGGGAGACAATATTGATGTTGTCCGAAATTGGCCTATGAACGGAGACGCAAGGGAAGCGAGTCATCGTGTGTGTGATAGGGACTTCATGAGAGATCTAGAATAGATGGTGTAGAGAACAATGTGCGAAATCGAGAACGATTATACATTAGGGAGCTATGCAAAGAGTCACAACATATATGTATACAGGGAAGGAGCTGGGGCGGGTCCGCATGTGGGAGAGATAGAAAGAGGAGAGTGGTGCACAAGGAGACAAAGTGTGCTTGTTTGCAGTGGGGGTGGTGTGTGAGGTGAGTGCGCGAGAACCACATGACTAGGGAGATAGACGTTTGGGGGCGACGTTTTGTGTGTATGGGAAATATACACTCTACATAGTGCGTGTGCTTGGGTAAGAGAGATAGCGGGAGACCTAGAGAGTGAGGGAAGAGATGTGTGCATGCCCGAGAGACAAAGTGATAGAGACCTATGTTGGGGTCCGGACTTTACAAGAGAGAGGGGTGTTAATGTGCTCGTGTGTTGGTGTTTGGGGGAGAGAACGACTTCTCTATGTGTGTGTGTGTGGTGGGGGGGGGGTTGACTTCAGATAAAGAGTGAGGTGTCTATATTTGAGGGACTTTAGCGTAATTGAGATATTGTGCACTCATGGTTGATCAATTTGTTTCACAGTTTGTACTATGAGATAACGATACTTTTGAACATGCGTGATATATCTTGATGTACCAGAATTACAAACCTAAGATTGGAATTTTGGAATTCGACTCCATCATTAGCTTTTGTAATTCATTTAAACGGAGGTACATTTTTTAAGCCGGGATTTCGTGATTTCAAATTCATATATCAAACCTAGAGATATACACATCCGGGCATGTTCAAACTTTATAATCATCCACTTTATTCATACACATACACATTTTTTCTTTTGTCATCATATTTAGGATAAACACATTTGGAATTTCATTTGAATTGGACCGTATGATGGTATTTGCTTGTGGTAGCTCAATGCTCCATATTTGAATTGAATGGACAATCTAAGTTTCGAGTTGGAGACATTGATTTTCAAAACATGCACATTTTTTTGCGTGCAAAACAAACAAATTGTCGGCCATGATATCATAGTCGGCCGTACGAGAGCAGAATACTTGTAATTTTAGGCGCCAAAAGCTTTCAAATTTCCCACTCACATCGAAATATCACGCGCCCGAAAGTTTAGCCCTGTGATATTCCTGTTTTACCCCTGCCACATGAACGGAAAAGGGCTGCTTTGGTAACTCCATTGTTTTCCCCTCTTTGCCCCCAACATTCTTCCCCAGAGCCCCTCCCCGACCCCCCAACCACGGCAAGCCGCCGAATCTAGTCCTCCGCCGCAGCGGTGGACCTCACACCCCGCCG
>NC_057802.1:62806520-62827176 GCF_018294505.1 Triticum aestivum
GAATCTAGTCCTCCGCCGCAGCGGTGGACCTCACACCCCCCCTCCGGATCTACCTTCCGCACCTTTGAACCCCCAACTGCCAACTCACCACTTCACTGGAGCCGCTTCAGCGACTGGCTTGTCCACCACTCCAGATCTCCTTGACTGCCATCATGGTCCACCGCACCGGATCTGCTTAACCGGCGCCCTCATCCACCACAGCGTAGGCCCTTCACTGACTCCCTCGTCCACCCCTTCGCTGGCCCTTCATACAAGCCCTCGTCCGCCGCAACAGATCTGCCTCACCGAAAGCACTGTACAACGCGCCTGCCGAAGCCTTCGTCCACTGCACCGGACCCGCTTCACAGACGCCATATTCAACTCCACCGGCCCTGCTTTACCGACACCGCAGCCTCATCAGGTTATTTCGATTTGTACTCCTTCGGTTTTTCTCTTTATGTCACGACCGGTTTTCCAATAAAAATATTTATTGAGAAACCGATCCCTTTTTCGAACCAGTAGAGAAGAATCCTTCTCACTGGTAGACAATTTCTTGATCACAGAAGAAAAACCAGGAGTACTAAATATAATACAAGGTTGAGCGGAGGCTGCTCAACAATTTATTACAAGCGCGCCGATATTACACATAAAGGCGGATAGGGTGGCATAACTACTGACTCATAATAAAAGCGGTGGTGGATATGTCACAGTGAAGTGGGTGACATGACTCCTAGATCTTGCAGCTCATCGAGCGTCGGAGTGAGGCTCGAGGATTCTTATTGCGGGTGGCGGAAGCGTATATAACACAAGTGACCAATCTCCAGGATCGCACGGGACTGACTGGGACTCCTCTAGGCGTCGGACTCACTATCAAACTCTTCATCCATGAGATCACCTTCGTCAACATCTGGCCAAATCAACAAGCCAGGTGAGTACTATGAAAGTACTCGCAAGACAGTTCGGACATATGATATAACAAATGTAAACATGATGCATATGAACAGATTAACAGAGCGCACTCAGACAATGAGATAGCGATGCATGGGAAATAAAAGGGAAGTCGGGCGGTAGTCCTCCCGAAATCCCAATGTAAAGCTGAAGGCCAATCGAGTGTCTGAATAACTCCTCGAAAGGATACAAATGAAATAACAATGCCGCAGTCGGGCGTCAAGGCAACACCACCTAAAGGGCTTACAATGGAATATAAATGACAGTGCATGCCACAGTCGGACGTCTGAGCGACATCACGTAAAGGGCTTATATCAAAAGTAAATAAAGGGCGCGCCACAGTCGGACGTCTGAGCGACATCTCATAAAGGGCTTATATCGAAAGTAAATGACAAGAGTGCCACAGTCGGACGTCTGAGCGACATCACATAAAGGGCTTATATCGAAAGTAAATGACAAGAGTGCCACAGTCGGACGTCTGAGCGACATCACATAAAGGGCTTATATTTCATAACTTGATATTTCAGCAGCTCATGAATTTAAATCATTTCAAGGGAATATTCAGGTACGGGATAAATAAAAGGTTAGTCCATCCACAGGAATAACGTTCAACCGGGTTTACCACTCAAGCTTGTTCACCGGGGATTTACCACGGGGACTGACATCGGGACTGACATGGATATGGATATACTGGCCATGGTCCTTGACCATGGACACGATGACTCGGAAGGATTTGACTCTGCAGAGTTTGTACTATTTAACCACAGCCAACGGATTTCAGTAGTCATAGGGGACTAGTTCCGTTTACGTTTTTTTAGGAGAAACACATCTAACCAGTACACACCCATTCAACATTCCGATGCCAGGAATCACCCTCGGCAACGTTCAAGAAAAACTTTGAGACGGGGAGGCTACAACCTCGCGTAGCATGGGATCAAATTTATACCGCGCGCTCTAAGGGGTGCCCCCCTCTCGGTCCCAACCGGAAACACCCATGCCCCCTGACCGATGACTGGCTTTAATCCAGGTCCATGGAACCCTCATCCCGGCCCCTCTATTTGGTGTGTACAAGGAAAGAGGTTAGCAACTTACTAAACCGTATTCTTTGCAGAAAACATGTGGCAGCACGAAAGGGGAGGAATGGTAACGTGGCTCAGTCCACGTTAACATCGGAGTTTACCGGATGACGTAAGACTGGCATGCTACAACAATACCATCTTACTACCTTTCATGTCACCACATGATCAGGTCATCTTTCATCAAAGATCACAGTAACTTCGAAACACACGGTTAGTTGCCTTGCATGCAACGTAATACTCACCGATGCTCATATGCGATGCACAAACCATTCAAGCAAACATGCAAAACACCTATCATATCAAAGGTTCAAACATGCTTGCCTGGTTCGGAGAAGTCGGAGTGTAGCTCGGCGAAGTTCGCGGCTCCGTCACCTCCTCCGGAACCTACGGTATAACGAAACCGTACACTAACGTGAAAATCGTTGCGTGCATAAAAAGTTTTCCAAATTTTTTCCAAATAAATACTATAAAAAACTAGACAAAAATATAAGACTGACAGAAAAAGAATCAATCAAAAAGCATCTTTTATTAAAAAGATATAGGGGTTTTAGTCCAAGGACTGATCTGTGATGAAACAGAAAAGATCCAGGGACTTGTTTGAGAAAACAGAAAACGGTTCGGTATGAAATGTGCCAGCCCAAAGAGAAAACACATTTTGCCCGAAGGCGTTTTCAGAACACGGTTCGAGGGAGAGAGGAGAGAGGCTGGCGGGGGGGGTCCCACCCGTCAGGTTCAAAACTCCCGACGGAGCTCGCCGGCGCCCGAAGGCTGCGGTGGCCGCCGGCGTCGAACCACGGCGAGGCAGAGGGATCGGAGGGTACCAACAGGTTCAGGGTGTTCTTCCGCGTCGGTGGGTGGTGGACTTGGCTGTCGGAGAGCACCACGTCGACGGCGACACTATCTCCGGCGGACGGTGGTTCGGGCGATGTTGGAATGCTCCGGTGGGTGCTGCAAGCTTCAAATTGATGCGCGGGTCAGAGATGTGGATGTACTAGGAGGCTACTGGCAAGAGCTGAGGGGTAGGGGTGCACGCACGGGAGTGAATCGCGCTGGATCCCGAAGCGGGTCGAGGCGGCCAGAGTTGGGGAAGAAGACTCCCTCGAGGCTCTCCCAGTGGCTTGGCGTGGTACTGGTGGTGTGTAGAAGTGGTGCGGGTTCGAGTTCGAGCTCGGGACCTCCTTTTATAGGCGATCTGAGGGGGTGGCCGTGAACGGGATAGCTCCGGCGAGCAATTACGGTGAGGCAGAGGTTGGGCAGGGGATTTAGGAGGCTAGGCACCATCAGGGAGGATCACAGGCGCCGTTTCTCTGCTCAAACCTCGGTCAGGCTTGCGTAATGCACTGGCCCTCGACAGAACGGCCGTACGGGCACGGCGGCGGCAGGGAGCGTGCTCCGCGCCTACCAGTTCACGACGACGGACTGCAGCGTGCACGGGTGAGTGGATGGCCACGCGGTGGCCTCTGGTGGCTTGGGCGGCACTGGACGGCGCCGTCCAATGCTGCGCCTCTCTCTGGCAGCCACAAAGGGCGCTGCTGCCGTCGCTCACGGGGTGGCGCACCTCCTCCTGCTCGTCGCCGACGCCCGCAAGCCTCCACGCGATCGTGCGGCGCAGGGGATAAGAAGGAAGCACAGGGCGCACGGCGCCACCGCGGCTACTGGCGAGATCGAGAAAGGGTTCTGAAGAAAACGACAGTGGCTCACTGAAACTGTATCACTGAACTTCTGAACTTGACAGCAACAGTGCCCTTCAGGTGTTCGACGAAATTATTTGGCATGAAGAAATTTTTTTCTGGAGCTGGGACTTGGTGAGGTGACCTCTCAATGCATCCAGAGGCTGCCTGAATTTTCTCAGATTTTTAGGAGGAGAAAACAATTGAATTTCATCAAATTTGGCAAATATGGTCCAAACTTGCAGCAAGCACAATTTGAAATTTTTGAACTGGAGACCAGTGGATCATCATGGATCTTGGTTGAGGGCTCTAAGGACTAGCTAGGGAAAACGGTTTGGAGGCAAAACTCAAAGGAGAAAAGGTAGTTCCTTTGTAAATCTCCAAGAGCCAAAGTAGAAGGCAGAAAATATTTTTGATAAGAAATAAATGGAAGGAAAATCATGGGGAAGTTCAACTTGCTGGATTTGAAGTATAACTTGACACAAAGATGGGAGATGGCTTTTGGGAGGGGATTTCCACTCATGTCATGGCAAGAGGAGTTTTTGAAAGGAGAAAAGATCACTCCAAAAGCCATAGGCTATTTCAAAAATCTTTCCAAATGAAAAACATTTGTGATGAGCCAACATAAGATGGGAAAAACCTCCAAGACCAAAATCAAGTCTTGGGTGAATCCAAACAAAATACTTGTCATAAAAGGAAATTTTGTTGATTTGAGGGAGAGTTCTTTAGAAGAAATTTTTTAAATAACCTCCCTCAAATCAAATAAAAGTTTTGAAAAAGTCAAATAAAATTTTTGGGTGTCACACTTTATCGTGCAACTGTTCACTTACCAATAATGAGCTTTCTTGTATGTCGACAGGCGCCGCAACCGTAGCACCGGAGCCGCTTCAGCGACGGCGACAGCCGGCCCAAACTCAACCGCAACACGAGCACCATCGACGATCCTTAGCTATCAAGTATGACAACGATACCCATACGCCGCCGAGAATCAGGTACTATTATCCAACGGCCGGCGCCTATGTTCACTTTCCTAGCATAAGCACCGCACCTTTGAATTTCTTCAGGGCATCATTCAGTTTTTCATGAGACGCGTTATTCTGCTTGCACCTGTAGGGCCATACTTCTAGCAGTGAACATGTGACATGTGCTAAATTACATACCAGTGCACATATAGTTAATATGCTTTAGTTTTGTTCTGATGCCACCTGTTGGTTCCATCAGACTGCTTAATGTTCTCTATGCTTAATTACACATCAACAAACTAGCATGTGGTTCCGCTGCTTTTTGTTCATTTTACCCTACATTTTCTGATGCTAGCTATTACATAACTGCTCCGAGCCTCTGTTCATTACTTGTTTGTGTGTTCTTGATCTTCCCAAGTTCCATGACTAATTTGATGCTTCTATTAATTATGGAGCTGCCAACCCCATCAAGCAAAATATTTGTTCTTTTGGGGCTTGCACCTCGAACAAGCATAAAAATAGAGGGAAGCAGATATATTGTCGTGTATGCACACACCCTTCTTTCATTAGTTTAGATGAACCATTAATGATCAATTCGGACCAGTGCATGCGATTAAAATTAATTTTACCTAAATAGATGGTGCAGAATAAACTACAACAACTAGATTTGCAACCACGGGATGCTGACGATATCTTCAAAGAACATTGCAACAGCAGCTAGGCTTCACAGCAACATATGGTAAGCCAGTGTGTTTTAGTACATGTGAAATGTAATGCGAGTGGGCTGCTTTCTTGGCTTGTGCCCTCAACGTGTAATCCTACCGAATTACGAATAGTTCAGTTGTCTGCTTTGCTGTATTGCTTGATTCGAATGCTTATTTGTTGTTACGCTATACCTGAGTTGGCCAATATGTCAGCAGTGCCTGCTGCACTATCGTAAAGAAATGCATGCCTATTTCATTTGAGTCCTTAACTTTTCCTCTCAACTTCATCACAAGACTGTCTTCGTAGTTTATATGAGGCCACACTGTTAAGTGCTTTCTCAGATTATTTCAACTGCTTAGATGCCTTGGCAACTTAAATATAGCGGTTGTACACTTCCTTTCAACTAGGGATGTCAACTGGGTCCCGTTTAATCCCGATTAAAGTCCACTAGTGGTATGATAGTTCAAAAGAGTTTTTTTTAGGAAAATGAACTAGGGAGGTAGCAAAAACTAACGAGATGGGACTGGCGGATGTCGTTTATTTGCCACTTACATCCCTAGTTTCATCTTACCATTTTAATTTCTTTTCGGCTGATGCTGCTTCGAACCATTTAAATATAGTTTGCCATGCTCTGCAATATTTCGTCTGTCGTTTACCATGTAAGCTTACTGCCTGGATCATACGATAACTATCTCTTACTGATGTCTAGCAGAAACCTTTCAGGATGCCGTTCACACTAGAACACAATGTACAACCCCAGAATCTATTTGTGGAAGCAGTGCGCCATCCATGTTACCAGATGGTAGCAGTTCAGAGGCAACACCGCCGGAGAGCAGTCTGAGCACAGATATTATAGTGCTTGAGGCTCTACTAGAGGCAGAAAGAGATGGTGTGGCTGCCATGAATGAGGTAATCTTTATCTTGAGGCTGAAAATTATGGAATTAGCGGCACACATTATGCAAGCAACCCAAGAATTGGAGGAAGTAAGAATGCTGCATTTGAAGATGGAGGAGGTCCTGCTGTTTCTGCTATCTGAAGCCCAAGGTAATCCCGGTTCTTCTATAGATACCAGTTGAAATTGTCATTAGATAATTGTACTTGCATGTTGTGTCATGTCTCTGAATGGATTATGTTGCAAGACCCCCTATGTTGTCCATGTGTTGTAATGATCCGAATTTTTTAGGCGAGGTAATCCTCAGTACTTGTATGATTGACATAAGGTGAACTGTTTTTCGTGTGAGCATATTGTATTGGATGAAATAACTGTTTGACTCAGAGTGTATCCAACCTACTGAATTCGAAGATCACGACATTTCTAAATCATAATCATATGTAAAGGTGGAATAAATCTTTGTTGTGGTTTTGAAGAAATAAATAACAAAACGTATAATTATCTGTGGATATTCGTAATCGAATACAAATTGGATTTCAATTTAGTTTGCCAGGTCCCAGGGCAAACGTGAATGCTAATTCTCCCAAGTTTTGAACGAAGCGGCTAAACACCCACTATAATTTGTGGGCTGCCCGAAGCTAGTGTTTGCGAGATGGAAATTACTGTCTACCCCTGACACTTGACATCCTTATCAACCGGATTTACACTGCTGTCGATAGGGGTAGACTAGTAACTTCAATCAGACGTGACCCGACGGCCTCTGAGCCCATTCAAACACGGTGGGCGCCAAACGTGGGCGGCAAAACACATTTGATTCATGCTCGTCCGAAAGACATGTGTCTCTTCCTCCATTTCCCCATTCATACACGGTGGGCGGCAAAACAAACTCTCCTCATCCGAAATCGATGTAGGCTAATATTTTAAATAGGGGCAGATGTGTAACTTCCATCAGACGTGACACAACCGCCCTACCTGTCAGGCCCGTTCATACACCGTGGGTGCCAACTGTGGGCGGCAAAACACCCTCTCCTCACCCGAAATAGTTACCGGCAAATATTTGGGAGATGCGAGATTACCGTCCTATCCCCAAACGACGCGATGTCAGAAATTTTAAACGGGGGATAAGTTCGTAACTTTCCCCCATTCAGAGAAGCGCGTCCCAAAGTTTGAGATCCCCCCTCCCCTCCATTTCCCCATCCATACACCGTCGGCGGCACGACAACCTCCGCACTGCGGCCAGCCTCCTCCGTCCGCCACCCCATCCTCCACCTTGCCGGAGCCGCTACCCCTACCCCGTCGTCCACTGCAAGAGATGGACGTCTCTCATCCACGGCGTTGGACCAGGATCCTTTCATCGCCTCCTCTTGCTTCATCGGCGCTGTCGTCCACCTTGCCGTTGCCGCCCCTACGACCGGCTCGTCCACGGCAACAGGATATATGCCCCGACCCGGCCGTCTGCCGTCTAAAGTCTTCTTCCCCGCCGCCGATAGCCATCGCACCCGCAGCACCCTCAACGTATCAGCATAGGCCTACACGGCGTCGCAAGAGAGGTGGTACTCTTCCATATGTCCTTAAGTTATTGATCTCACCCGGAAAATATATCGTAATTTGTTTACTGTACTTTTCTTGTCCGTACCAAATCGTAGTGGCTAGTTGAAAGCAAACATTGGTTGCGAAGTAGCTTTGTCCGGTTTGCACCTTCAGATCCGCCATGGCACGGGTACTATACTCGTAAAGCTTATGGTTTCCCCCCTTTACATTAACTACCATCATCGTAGGTGCTTCGTGTCGTGCTAGCACTGCTCCTCAAGACCTCAACCCAAATCTCACGTGTTGAAATACAAATCTGATATGATGCTCATATCACTAAAATAGAGAATGTTTAATTGGTCACCTAATGTTCCTATATTCGTTTCGAAAAGCATGTGCGCCACCCACTGGTCCAGCTAATTCCACTTTCCTGATTTTTCTCTTGATGCTTAGGGTTTTCCCCTTTTATCTACTCTACTATGATCTGCATAAGTGCTTTCTGCCGTACTAGCATTACTCCACCCTTCAAGCTAAACAACACAACAGTCAGAATTCGAAATCTTAGTTGTTCAAATATGATTGTGATATGATACTGATATTAGTTAACCGACACATTTAATTGGTTAGCTAAAGGTCCCACTTGAGTTTCCAAATGCATGTCGCGACATACAGGGAGACAGCATAATTGCATTTCTTTGTCACTTGTTGACCGTACTTTCTTGTCCATACCAAATCTTAGTTGTTATTTCAAAGCAAACATCGGTTGCTAACTACCCTTTGCGTGGTTTGCAGCTTCAGATCTGCCATCCCACTGCCATGGTCAACACTGTACTCATCATGCTTATGTTTTCCCCATTTTATGATGACCACAATCAGCCTACGTGGTTCGTGTCGTAATAGCACTGCTCCACCCATCGAGCTAAACAAGCTTAGTTGTACAAATTCATATCTGATATTATTCTGATATTAGTACAACTGAGAGATGGTTAGCTAAATGTTCCTATTTTAGTTTTGAAATGCATGTGAGCCACATATGGAGAGACCGGAAAGAATATTATTTCTCTGTGCGCTCTGGTTCATCATGGGTGGCCAACGACATTGTATTGAAAGACTTGTAATATCTTCAATCTGCTTGCTCTTCTGCTCTTCTTTAAGATGATACTCTTCTCTTGCGGTCGACTGGTCAGGTCGAGTTGTTCTCCCTTAGTATATTTTGAATCTATCAGGTCAGGTCGACTTGTTCTTCTTTACTATATGTTGAAGCTATCATCTGTGAAGTGTCATCACTTTTGGAGCTCTCATATTTTGAGTAGTAGGCCACATTATATTAATGCACACAACAAATTACAGCATGCATGGCATCTTTTGAAAGAATTGCAGAGATAGCACAAAGGGGTTTACAGGGAGGCAGTATTGGATTAGAATCACTTCTGCATTACAAAGAAAATCTCACTTGTTTTTATGTTTTCATGCATGTCAGATATTGAACATTATCAAAATGAATATGAGAATGGGCGCACGAGAGGAATATTGCGGAACGATCCACTGGCTAACAAACTTGGCATGGTGGAGGATGGCCTATCTTATTCACCCATCAAGGTGCTTGCTCTAACTTTGCAAAGTTGTATTGGTCGCACATATTTTGCCTCTGACCTCTTGCATTACTTCTACTTTGTTACACCATCTGCTTAGTTTAAGCATCATATATGAGTATATGCCATACCTATCCATTTTCTGTACCTATTCCATGTGTCGTCACACTATGTTTTTCCAGTCAAATGTTGTTCTTTCGTAATAGATGTCCAAAAGGAAGAGGGTCAGTGCAGATCCTCAAGGAGTACAAACTAGGTATTTGGAAAAGGTAGTGATACCTGTTAAATCAGATAGATCAGCAGCCACAGAAAACACAGGCCCAACTGTACCACACTTTACCCCTACTCCAGTGGCCAAACCCCTATTAGAACTGCAGGGAGCCCAGCGTCAGGTACTGTCTATGATATCAATTCAAAATTTGAACTCCAAAATTTCTGCTTGTGCCTTACCTCCTCTCTTGTATGAAAACTAATTTCAGATGAATCTCCTTGCTCAAAGGATCATACGATCTCAAAACAATAATGGGCTCTGCATTGCTCTTGTCAGTACCTCTCTCCCTTTTGCCTTGTAACGCTGTACTTAATTAATTGCTATTTGATTATGTATCATCAGTCTGCACCTGAGCTTCATTATCCTCTGTTTCTTCCAATATTATTTGATCTATATTTACTCTTTGCAAAATGTAGAATAATGGCAACGCTTATAAAGATTTTTCTTTGGGGAATTTATTGAATTATCCTTCCATCAACATGGAGAAGGGCTTTGTCCAGGCCGTGTTAACATGTAATGTAAGTTCATCCTTCTCAAGCCTTCAAACTTTGTTCTAGTATAGATTTGGATAGGCATCATTTCCTCCACTACTGTTTGCTTTGCTGTTTACATCTGATTGGATGTTTGCAACAACTACCAGTTTCAAATTGTAGTTGTAAAAACATGTTCCTTATGCAGAACAGATCCATTTATTTGCTTATATAATTGTGAAACCTGTTACGTGTCTCCATGTTTCTCTTTCAGACTCGTATCTCTTACGCCAGGCAGAACTTTAGGGAAGATAGTGAGCCAAACCATCTTGAGGACAGCGAGATGACCCCAAGGTCCTGTCTTGATGAAGACAGTGAGTTGAAGCTACTCACCAGCAGGTGTGAGACAACCTCTGTGCAGTCGCTGCCTCAATCAGTTCGACTTCTTTAGTCTCAACTTAAAGTGGAAAGGCTTGCTTCAGCTCAGCTCCGACTTGAAGTCAAAGATGCAATGAAGATGTCAGAGGACTGCCGTGCGCACCATCATGCCTTAAATCTAGTGTTGATGCATCTATCGTTGACACAACTGAGGTCTAATCAGCTTCTTCAGCTGTTTGGCGGGCCCGACATGGCCAGGCCTAGTGCCTTCTGAAGTGCTCTCAGTTTTGTATATTCTTTTGTCGGCACGTTTATTTGCACTTGTGGCGAACTTTGATGCCCAGTGGATGTAATATGTGTGATAGCCGTGATAGCCTAGCATAAGTTGCTTGCTTATTTATTTCCTTGTTGTCTTGTTTATATGTTTGCTTGTAGTCATTGCAGTTCTTTTTCCGCGGTTTGCTAGTGGCTGCAATAACCTATTTTTTAAAACTAGGCCACAATAACCACGGGCTAATATTTACTGTAGTGACACTGGGCCTCCTACGGGCCGTAGAAACGGTGGGCCTTCTACGGGCCGTAGAAACAGTGGGCCTTCCACGGGTCGTAGAAGCAATGGGCCTTCTACGGGCCGTAGAAACAATGGGCCTTCTACGGGCCGTATCATCAATGGGCCTTATACGGGCAGTATGATCGATTGGCCAAACATGGGCCAATAACAGGCCGCATTATGGCCGTCAACGGGCTAGAGTTGGAATCGTCCGTTCATGGGCCGAACATAACGGGCCATCGTTAATAGGCCGTATTTGATGACGCTATGAAAACGACCCAACGTATTAACAGACCACAAACGGGCCGACTGTAACCACGGGCTGAATTTGGCCCACAAGCAGAAAATGACAGCAACGGGCCGTAATTAAACGAATGCTGGAAATGAGCCCAAGAATAAATGGGCTCTGAGAAGGCCGAAAGATAACATGGGCTGGAAACGGCCCAACAGAATAACGGGCCGTTAATGGGTATAAAGTGATACACTGTTCATTACGGGCCAGTTTCACCATGGGTGTAAAGTGATACACTATTCATTACGGTCCAGTTTGACCACCGGCCGTTAATAGGCCAAGAGTTACATAGGGCATCATATGGGCCGAAAGACGTCATGGGCCATACATGGGCCAGAAGTGAAAACGGGCTAGAATCATATTGGGTGGCCCAGATGACGCTACTGGGCCTAATTCGGATAGGGCATAACGGGCCTTGGGTTAGCGGGCTGTAAATGGGCTATATGCGAACAGGCCGTTAACAGGCTTTACATGGGCCGGCCCGCCACCTTTTGACCAAGTCAAACGGGCCGGCCTTTTCACAGGAATGGGCCTCTGTTGGGCCATGCCACGTGTCGAAGTATCATAGGCACCTTCTGTCCAATGAGTGGATGACATCTGTCCCAACGATGAGCCGACATGTGTTTCCTCCAGCCAATGATGATTTTACACGTGGAAAATCCCCATTGGTCGGGGCTGTTAACGGGTTATCGGATCCAAAACCCGACCCGATAGCTTAACGGTGTTCCGTTACGGTGGATGCCACGTGTCGGTCACCCTTGACGAAAGCACTTCTGTGACGCGCGATTTATCGTCATGGAAGTGGACACTTCCGTGATGATAATTTTGGTAATGTCATGGAACACTTCTACGACAGCACAGGTATGACTATCTTGATTCTGTCATAAATTTGTCATGGATGTACATGCATGACAAAAGACGCGACCTACTATGACAAACACGTATCATCACGGAAGTGTATTTTTTTGTAGTGGCGAGGCCCGCATGTCAGTGAGAGAGAGGGCTCAAACCCCTGGTCAGACGGGGTCAAACCCCGCCGGTCAAAGCGGTCAACCTGCCGGCGTTTGGCCGCCGGCGTGGCCGGACGCGGCGGAGCGCGTCGGGATCCACCTACAGGGGCTCTTTTGGCGCGCAGGGAGCAGCTACGGGAAGAGGGTGGAGTGGTGCATCCAACGGTGGCAGTGGCGGAGGCTGGGGTGGCCGGGAGCAGCGCTGGCGACGACGTTTGCGGCGGCCGGAGCTCGGGTGCAAGCGGGGATGGGCTGCAGTGCACAAAAGAGCGCGGCGAGGTGCTACGAAGGCTCTACGTGATACGGGGTGCGCGTTGGGCGTATTCCCGGGCCCAAATGGTCACTGGAGCGTCACCCACGACGAGCGCAGGCAGCGGCGCGTGCGGGTGAGCATGGTGCCGTCGCTACGGCACACGGGGAAGGAAAAGAAGAGGAGGGGGAAGGTCAGTGGCTCACAGCGGTCGGGGAGGCAGCGAGGCGAGCGCGGGGTCGCCGGCGATCTCGGGGACCAGAGGTTGAGGAAGGGGTCGCTGGCGTCCTTGCAGGCTTCCTGGCGTCGAACGGCTTGGTGTAGACGATGCAGGGGACGACGGCGGTTCTTATGGACACGCTGGATGGGCGAAGGAGGGCCGGTGGCCGTGGTGAACGGTGTCGGTGGCGACGAGCTCCGCTCGGTGGTGCTCGGGGGAGAGGGCAGACGAGGAAGAGACACGGGAGAGAGGGGGGAGTGACCAGGGGGTCGCGTTGCGCCCTCGGGTGAGTCCAACGGCGAGCAGGCAAGCAGGAGGTGGCCGGCGCGTGCGTGCGCGCGTCTGGCACACGCCCTCCCGCCTACTGGCAGGAGGTTGAAGACGGTGGCGGCTGCGGTGGGCTGGGATGCACAGTAACTTTGCCAGCCAGGTAAGTGCCCTCTTTCTCTCCCTCTCTTTTATTTTCTGTTTTCTAATTATTTTGATCTGTTTTAAATTAGTAGAAATACTAACTCATTTCGTAAAATCCTGAGATTAATTGTGGGCATTATTTGAATTATTTCCAACAGCCCCCAATTGCTTTCAGAAGTATTGAAGCATTTAAAATATTTATAGGCATTAAATGCTCCAATTCAAATACAATATGATTTAACTCAAAAATCCATAAATGGCCAAGAAATATGCTCATCATTTTTGGCAGAGATTTTCACCTTTATCAGAAATCATGAACATTTTCAAAGGCATTTTGGGTTCTTTGAAAAGATTTTATTTGAACCTATTTAAATGCTTTCTGTTGCTAGGGTTTGATCAATCCCCATTTCAGCTTTACATAAAATTTAAACATGATGCAACAGACAAGTGCTAGCCTAGTGCAAGGTAAAGCTAGGGATGTGACAATTAACTACTCATTTATGTGTCCATAATGGCATGGTGGGGATGTTTGAGCATTTTTATGTCTGATTGAAATCCTTGAGTGTTGTCATAACTGGGGGTGCGCAATGGTTAACTCCTACCAACCTTCTCCCTAGGGTGATGAGAGAGTACTTTGCTTTGAGGGCTAAACTTTCATAATAAGTATATGAGTTCTTTATGACTAATGTGAGTCCATGGACAATTATGCACTCCTACCTTTCTGCAATTTGTTAGCCTCTTCAGTACCGTGCATTGCCCTTTCTCACCTCAAGAGTTGGTGCAAACTTCGCCGATGCAACCAACCCGTGTGGTATGATACGCTATCACACATAATCCTCCTTATATCTTCCTAAAAACAGCTATCATACCTGCCTATCATAACATTTCCATAGCCATTCCGAGATATATTGCGATGCAACTTCCACCGTTCCATCTTATGACACGTGTGTTCATAAACATATTGCTTTGCATGATCATATACAGCTGACATGATATTTGTGGCAAGGCCACCATTCATCATTATTATACATGTTACGCTAGATCATTGCACATCCTAGTACACCACTAGAGGCATTCATATAGAGTCATACTATTTCAGTTATCGAGTTGTAAGTAAATAAAAGTGTGATGATTATCATTATTAGAGCATTGTCCCAGTGAGGAAAGGATGATGGAGACAATGAATCCCCCACAAGTTGGGATGAGACTCTGGACTAAAAAAATACCAAAAGAGCCCAACAAAAAATGAGAGTAAAAGAGAGAAGGAGCATTGTAACTAGCGTTTTTACCACACTGGTGCTTCAGATTAGTACAATGTTCTTCATATAGAGAGTCTCATGAGTTATCACTTTCGTATACTAGTGGGAATGTTTCATTATAGAAGTTGGCTTGTATATTCCAATGAAGCTGTCTATCGAATTGTTGTAATTGATGTTCGATCTCGAAGAGAAGGAAGAGATCTTCAAAAATAGGGGCTTCTTCAAATGCCCGAGGTCTTCATGAGCAAGCAAGTTGGATGCACACCCACTTAGTTTCTATTTAAGCTTTCATACACTTATAGCTCTAGTGCATCCGTTGGATGGCAATCCCTACTCCTCGCATTGATATCGATTGTAAGGCGTCTCCATTGCCTAATGATCCATCGAGTTGATGCGAGCCTTTCTTCCTTTTTGACTTCTCCTATATATCTCTACCACCGCACTCTATTCCACCATAGTGCTAATATCCATGGCTCACACTCGTGTATTGAGTGGAGTAAAAAATATTGAAGCACGTTAAAAAGTATGATACAATTGTTTGGTTTGACACCGGGGTGCTCATGATTTATACTTATGCAGTGAAAGCGGAGTCATGTCATGCTTACATAATCCGGTGAGTAGGGACAACATTCATTGAGCATCGTATATTTTGATAAAGTCTTGATTATGTTCTTATATTCATGGATATTATTATGTTTATATCAATTACTCCATCGTTTATCAGTATTTATACCATAAAGAGATTGCATGATAAACATGCTAGGTAGCACTCAACATCAAATTTTGTTTTTATCATTTGCCTACTCGAGGACGAGCGGGAATTAAGCTTGGGGATGCTGATACGTCTCCTGCGTATCTGCATTTTTTGATTGTTTCATGCTATTAAATTAACAATCTTAGATACTTTATATGCAATTTTATATCATTTTTGGGAACTAAGCTATTAAATCAGTGCCTAGTGCCAGTTGCTGTTTTTTGCTTTTCAGAAAATCAGTACCAAATGAAGTCCAAATACAATGAAACTTTACGGTGATTTTTTAGGACCAGAAGGACCCTAGAACGTTCGGGAGGAGGCCAGGCGATCTACGAGAGAGTCGCGAGCTCACCCGACACGCAAAAGCGGGGAGTGCCCCATGAGCTCTTGGGTCCCACGCAGGTCCATTTCACCTAATTCCAACTCCATAAATTCCCAAATATTCCAAAACCAATAGGGAGCCACCCGAAACACTTTTTCTGCCGCCTCAAGCTTCTGTTCTTCTGTGATCCCATTTGGTGGCCTTTTCTGGTACTCCGCCGGAGGGGGAATCGATCACGGAGGGCTTCTACATCATCCTGGATGCACCTCCAATTTTGTGTGAGTAGTTTACCACAGACCTACGTGTCCATAGCTAGTATCTAGATGGCTTCTTATTTCTCTCCGATCATCAATACGAAGTTCTCCATGATCTCCATGGAGTTCTATCTGATGTAATCTTATTTTGCGATGTGTTTGTTGGGATCCGATGAATTGTGGGTTTATGATCAGATTATTCATTGAAAGTAATTGAGTCGCTGTACTTTATTATGCATGATTGTTATATCTTTGTATTTCTCTCTGATCTATCTTTTTAGTTTGGCCAACTAGATTGATTTATTTATCAGTGGGAGAGGTGTTTTGTGATGGGTTCAATCTTGCGGTGTCCCCACCTCGTGTCACAAGGTGTAGCGAGGCACGTATTTGCATTGTTGCCATTAAGGGTCAAACGACGGGGTTTATTCATATTGCTTGAGTTTATTCTGTCTACATTATGTCATATTGCTTAAAGCGTTACTCTGTTTGTCTTGAACTTAATACCATAGATGCATGCTGGATAGAGATCGATTGGTGGAGTAATAGTAGTAGATGCAGAACCATTTCGGTCTACTTGTCACAGACGTAATGCCTATATACATGATCGTTGCCATGAATAACATCATAACTATGCGCTTTTCTATCAATTGTTGAACGGTAATTTTTCTACCCACCGTATGCTATTTGTTCGAGAGAGAAGCCTCTAGTGAAAACTATGGCCCCCGGGTCTACTTTTATCATATTACAAAAACCAAAAATACATTGATGCAATTTATTATCTTTTATTTTGTTTTGTAATTTATATATCTACCACTGCCAGATTTGATCCTTGCAAGTAATGAGTTCAAGGGGATCGACAAGCCTCGTGCCCGTGTTGGGTGCAAGTATTTGCTCTTGTGTGTGCAGGTAGTGTTTGCTAGCCATTGCATGATTATCCTATTGGTTCGATAACCTTGGTTCTCACTGAGGGAAATACTTATCAACTATTATATTGCTGCACCCTTCCTCTTCGGGGAAAATCTCAACGCAGCTCACAAGTAGGATGGGTGGTCGGTCCCGAGCGATGATGTGGTTTTTGCGTGTTTCCCTCATATGCGCACATGTGCAAGCCCTTTGCTAACTGAACCTGAGGGAGTTGTTCTGATACTGAACCCAATCGATCAATCCCATGCACTACATCTGAACACGAGTGATCGATCCCACACCCTACGTCTGAATATGAGCGATCGATCCCTTGTACTACATACTAAACCCGGTCGATCCCTTGCACTACTACTGAACACGAGTGATCCTTTCGCTGCTAACTGAACCTGAGTGATCTATTTCTTTGCTGCTTGTTGAACCCGATTGATCAATGCATTGCATTGAGCCCCCGTGCAAGACGCGAGTTGACCTAGCCGGTTGGTTGCCTCTCGTTGAACAGTGCCAGTTGCTGTCGTGCACGCGACATGTGAGGGAGTCCTGTATTAAGGGGTCCTCGGGCGTCCGGTCTATTATCTACTGGGCCGGACTGATGGGCTATGAAGACATGAAGACCGAAGACTGTACCCATGTCCGGATTGGACTCTACTTGGCGTGGAAGGCAAGCTAGGCGACCGACTATGAAGATTTCCTCCTATGTAACCGACCCCATGTAACCCTAGATCTCTCCGGTGCCTATATAAACCGGAGAGCATAGTCTGGATAGGGATACTCATTACCATATACTCATAGGCTAGACTTCTAGGGTTTAGCCATTACGATCTCATGGTAGATCAACTCTTGTAACACTCATATTCATCAAGATCAATCAAGCAGGAAGTAGGGTATTACCTCCATAGAGAGGGCCCAAACCTGGGTAAACATTGCGTCCCCCGTCTCCTGTTACCATCGATCCTAGACGCACAGTTCGGGACCCCCTACCCGAGATCCGCCGGTTTTGACACTGACAGCATATAGATCGAGTCAAGACTTGCATCGATGGAGCCCCTTGCGCGAGACGTGGTGAGTTGACCTAGACGGTTGGTTGGTTGTGGATGAACATTTCCTATTGCTGCGACCCGCTCATATTCCACAATCCAGCCGGTGAGGGTTGGAAGAACTGTACCCCAACCGTGTAGGCAATTTGTGCTGGATGAACAGGACACGGAGGAGGTCGTGTTGCGGTACGCCACACCCCAGCCAGTTGGGTGTGGATGAACAGGACCCCATGGAGGCCGTAGGCAGTTTGCAATGGATGAACGTGTCGCTCTTGCTGCCGTCCAGTGTAGTTGTCTGTTGCCTCTCAATGTACATGAGCCCTGGCTGTATGTATGTGCAAGTATGCATTGGAGACCCCGCCTGCATGTACATACGTGGCCGTATTTTTACAGCGTGTCTATATGTACGTGTACACAATATAGACGAGACTGCCTGAACTGCTACGACATGGGCCAGATAACATGATTAGGCGGTGTGTCCCTAAACGAGATGAATGCCATTCTCAACAAGTGTCATCACGCTGGGGACCGAACCACCACCAAAGTGCTTCAGTCGGGAGTTTATTGTCATACGCTTTTTAGAAAGGCACACAAGTTTGCTAAAGATGTGATGTGTGTCAACGCACATGTAATATAGGTAGAAGATAGGAAATGCCTATGCATTATAATCTAGTTTGTGAACCTTTTGATGTTTGGGTTCTAGATTATTTGGGACATACCCGGTCTCAGATGGGCATACCACTAGTGCAGAATAGGCCTTTATCACCGGTTCGTAAGGGCCTTTAGTGCCGGTTCTGCAACCGGCACTATGGAGTGGAGACTAAAGCCCCCCCCCCCTTTAGTACCGGTTTGGCACGAACCGTCGCTAACGTGCCACCACGTGGCACGAGCCAGGCCCGGGTGCGTGTAGGACATTAGTACCGGTTGGTAACACCAAACGGTACTAAATGTTTGGGTGTGTTTTGGTTTTAATTTTTATTTTTCCTTTAGTTTTGTGTTTTCAATTTAATTTAGTGATTGTTTTACATTATAATGAGTTGTTAAATCATTAGGTGAAAGTACCGCAGATTAGTTTCGACTGGATGCATGTGGATCCTAGCTAAGTGATCAAGTATATGCCATATCCATATTACTTGATCACTTAGTGATCTAAGTAATACGGATATGGCATATACTTGATCACTTAGCTAGGATCCATCCAGTTGAAACTAATATGCGGTTTCTTTCATAAATGATATAATAACTCATCATCATCATCATCATATTAATATAAAAACTCTTGCATCATATCATCACCAACAACAGTATATACTAGCTAGCAAAGATATCATCGAGTTCAACATGGTCATGATACTATAAGCGTTCATAACACCACAAAAGCAAATCACTCTTTGAGATTAAGTTCAGGACGAAGAACACGGACACGCATGAGAGGACAACAAGTACTAAGAGCATGATAACTAGCTAAATCACTCCTGCTGCTCTCTCTCAGGTAAAATAGCATAGAACATGTATAGCTCTCTTGATTCATCATATTGGAGCATGCAGATTAACCTGTCTCCTAATCGTGGGCTGCGCTTCTGATTGCTGCCCCCTAGTACTTCTCTGCGATCGTTAACAATTTTGCTCCAATCTTTCACTATTAAGCATTCATCGCTTTCAGAAATCCTGAATGCACTCATGTGCACTGTAGGATATCTTGGTCGTAAGCTAACAATTGACATGCGACCTTTAGTCTCGATCCACTGAGGCACAACTGTCATCGGGAGTCCTTGTTGAAGAACATCGTATAGTAATTAATATACTTAGCAATGAAAGTTTAGCTTGAAAAATAATGTATGCAAAAGATGCACTGAGGACTAATAGTAAAAATCTTACCATCTTTCCTAAATACATGTGACCGTAGTTCAATACGTCGCATGTTTTGAGTACTAAGATTTTCAAATTCAGGAAAATGATTTCTCTTAACAGCATCAAGATCCTCAAGCCATGAAACATAATGACTTATCTCCTCGCAGTTTAGTTCAGCTCCGGGACAGTAGTAGGTCCTGTCTACCAAGCGCCGGACATGTTTGCTTGAATGGAAATAAGCTGTCAATAGAAATTAGTTGTCAACTATTTTTGAATAAACAATATCAAAGACATAAATATGGTTGAGAAACTCACATAATGGTAGAACTGGAGGCGTCTGCACATCGACCCAGATGTCCCTATTACCTTCAATATCATCTTCCGGACGAATATCAAAGGTGATAACCATATCAGGCTCAAATGCAAAAGCCTTGCATAGTGCTTGCCAAGTTTTGCATTCAAAATAGGTGTACGTGTCTGCATTGCATAATTTGACGTTGAAAGTATAACCAGCATGCTCGGTCTTCAAGTAAATTCTCTTTACCTCCATAGTTTCCATAGCACTAAAACCTATCTTATCCAAGACAAAAATTCTTGCATGGCAGGGGATGCGCTAGTAGAATAGTGAAAATTTAAAATTATAAGTTGAAGCAAATGAAGCATATATAAGTCATGCTTAATTACGAAAAAAGACTTATCGTTGTGACTTACTGTTTCCACTTTGAAGGTCTCATCCAGCTTGATGCTGATGCGCCTATCATCAACAAGGAAATTTCTGTCGCACAGGCTGCGCTGGTCTTCACAGAATTCGCACTTAATGAAATCTTTTTCGTCGTCAGACGACATTTCCTATGTTCATATAGGTGAAACATTAAACACTTACTAGTTCTATCAATTCAACTAATTCAACTACTTCTATTAGTTCAACTAGTTCTATTAATTCAACTAATTCAACTAAGCATTTAAAAAAAATAAACGTGTTCTATTAATTTTCTTACTAAAATAAAGTAGCTAGTTCCATATAGTCATATTTTAATTAGATCATCAA
>NC_057802.1:62827928-62828945 GCF_018294505.1 Triticum aestivum
ACGGGCGGTGAGGGCGACGGCGGTGACGGCGACGACGGGCGGTGGGGGCGACGGCGCGCGGCGGGGGCGGCGAGGGCGGCGGCGATGTCGCGCGAAGTAGTTGGAGAAGAAGTGGTGGTCGATGAAACTGAATTTTTCGTAAGTGCCATATATATAGGAGGGGCCTTTAGTACCGGTTGGAGCCACCAACCGGTACTAAAGGCCAATTTTCGCCAGGCCAAGGGGCGGGAAACTGCCCCTTTAGTACCGGTTCGTGTCTCCAACCGGTACTAAAGGCCCCCCTTTAGTACCGGTTGGAGCCACGACCCGATACTAAAGGTGTGCGCTGGCGCAGGAGCGGTGCGGGCAAGTTTAGTCCCACCTCGCTAGTCGAGGCGCGCCCGCACCAGTTTAAAAGCCCCGGCGCGGCTGCTGTCTCAAACTCCTCTCTATAGCAGGCTTCTGGGCCTAACTTTGGCGCGCTGCCCGTTAAGCCTTCTAGCCCTTCTGGGCCTATATTTGCAAACCCTAGGGTTGGCAGGCCCAGCGGGCAGTGCCCCAACAATTTTTTATATAATTTTCTTCTATTTATTTCTGAGTAATTTTTTTTCTGTATTTAGTTTCTTTGTAAATATAAAAAAATTATATAGTTTTTTCTTTTCTGCATTATTTATTTTCCGCTATTCATTTTGTAGTGATTTTCAATTTCACCGTCATTTAGCTCTCTAAACAAATCGGTAAATGACTAAAAACAGCAAATGATGTCAGAACGTGTTGGAAATTGATGACATCGCTTTGAATGATGCATACTGAATGCAAAAATAGGCTGGAGTTCAAATAAGTTCAAAAAACATTGAAGTGCCCGTGTAACAGATGAGTTCTCGTCCGAAACCCTGATACTCCGAAAGAGATTGTCCAGTTTGTACACGAGGTGCGTCCATTTTTTGCCGTGACCCTCTCTACTCTTTTGCACATGCTATGCGGGCGAAATTATAATACCATGCCAAGTTCCAACATTTTCAGAGTTCATTTTGTAGT
>NC_057802.1:62828955-62830367 GCF_018294505.1 Triticum aestivum
CATTTAGCTCTCTAAACAAATCGGTAAATGACTAAAAAATAGCAAATGATGTCAGAAAGTTTTGAAAATTGATGACGTCGCTTTGAATGGTGTGTACGGAACGCAAAAAAGTCTGGAGTTGTAATAAGTTTAAAAAAATGAAGTGCCCATGTAACAGATGAGTTCTCGTCAGAAACCCTGATACTTCGAAAGAGATTGTCCAGTTTGTACACGAAGTGCGTCCAGTTTTTGCCGTCACCCTCTCTACTTTTTTGCACATGCTATGTGGGTGAAATGATGATACGATGCCAAGTTTCGACATTTTCAGAGTTCATTTTGTAGTGATTTTCAATTTCACGGTCATTTAGCTCCCTAAACAAATCGGTAAATGATTGAAAAATAGCAAATGATGTCAGAAAGTGTTGAAAATTGATGACGTCGCTTTGAATGGTGCGTACGGAACGCAAAATTTTTTTGGAGTTGTAATAATTTTAAAAAAATGAAGTGCCAGTGTAACAGATGAGTTCTGGTCAGAAACCCTGATACTCCGAAAGAGATTGTCCAGTTTGTACACGAAGTGCGTCCAGTTTTTGCCGTAACCCTCTCTACTCTTTTGCACATGCTATGTGGGTGAAATGATGATACCATGCCAAGTTTCGACATTTTCAGAGTACATTTTGTAGTGATTTTCAATTTCACCGTCATTTAGCTCTCGAAACAAATCGGTAAATGAATAAAAAATAGCAAATGATGTTATAAAGTTTTGAAAATTGATGACGTCGCTTTGAATGGTGTGTACGGAATGCAAAAAAGTCGGGAGTTGTAATATGTTTCAAAAATGAAGTGCCCATGTAACAGATGAGTTCTCGTCAGAAACCCTGATACTTCGAAAGAGATTGTCCAGTCTGTACACGAAGTGCGTCCAGTTTTTGCCGTAACCCTCTCTACTCTTTTGCACATGCTATGTGGGTGAAATGATGATACGATGCCAAGTTTCGACATTTTCAGAGTTCATTTTGTAGTGATTTTCAATTTCACGGTCATTTAGCTCCCTAAACAAATCGGTAAATGACTGAAAAATAGCAAATGATGTCAGAAAGTGTTGAAAATTGATGACGTCGCTTTGAATGGTGTGTACGGAACGCAAAAAAGTCGAGAGTTGTAATAAGTTTAAAAAAATGAAGTGCCAGTGTAACAGATGAGTTCTCGTCCGAAACCCTGATACTTCGAAAGAGATTGTCCAGTCTGTACACGAAGTGCGTCCAGTTTTTGCCGTAACCCTCTCTACTCTTTTGCACATGCTATGTGGGTGAAATGATGATACCATGCCAAGTTTCAACATTTTCAGAGTTCATTTTGTAGTGATTTTCAATTTCACGGTCATTTAGCTCTCTAAACAAATCGGTAAATGACTAAAAAATAGCAAATGATGT
>NC_057802.1:63530203-63553612 GCF_018294505.1 Triticum aestivum
CAGGATGGGGCATCGTGAGGAGGAAGAAGGGAGGAAGACGATGAACAATACACGATCTATTTTGGCGGTTCGATGAAGATCTGACGGTCCATATTAGAAGTGACTGATGCACTCGTTTTTTCAGCTAACTGACAAATAGGGGCTCCCATATTCCATAAGCCATTTTCAAGGAAATTCACATGGGCACGTGTCTGTTCGGCCATGTCCGACCACATGATTGCCTCATGATTCACAAACTTATCTGATTTTTCCTAATTTTTTATAGGGTTTTAATTTTAGTTTCCAAAACTTAGTGAATTTAACATTAATACCTACCAAGTTTTAATAGGTGAAACTTAGTGAAGTTCGAAAAACTTGTTCAAACATATTTAAAATTGAAAATATTTCAAAGCCCTCGTCACACGAAACCCAAATATACAAATGAAACATGAATTAGGCTTTCGATTCAAAAGATATAACAGATAAAAATTTATAAGTCCAAAGAAAAACATTAGCCATGGGGTGCATGCCCCACACCTGCGTGCCACAAATCGCCTCTCGCCATTTCATCGTAGACACCGCAGTGAGCAAGAATTTCACAACTACCACCGTTTGGCGACCAATGCGAGCAAACTGCAAAGTCAATTACTCTCTCCTTCCTAAGATTTAGGGCCATCTTAAATTTTGGTCTATGTCTCACCAAGAAATTGGCTAACATAAATGAGTTATGTCACAAATTTTGACCAAGCAAGGCTCAAAATTTTGAATACAAATAGAATGGTATTTTTTTTTGGCATATAACTCATAGTTTATGAATAAAGTTCATGACCAAGCAAGGCTCAAATTTGACGTGGACTTACATATTTACAAGGAGGGAGCTGGACTGCAGGAATACATATGAGACATGTTTGGTAGCTCTCAGGAGCAGCAGTGTCAAGTGGGGACGACAACACTGGAGGAATTCATTTTTGGTGGTGCTCCTCGGATACCGAGCCGTGACTTTCAGGGTTAAAACCAAATGTCCGTCCTTCATTGGTTGTGCCTGACAATTGCCTTGCTGAAGGACCTGTTTTGAGAGTTCGGACCTCTCCAGGGTGAAAACTTAAGATCTTAGATCGGACAACGATGGTGCTTGTGCACTGTTTTTTTCTTGGAGTCGTTACTTTTGAAGACCTTTTTATGTTTTTCGGGTGTTGTATTTGGTGATGATTTGTATGCGGCTGCTGAGAGAAGTCGGTCGTCGGTCGCTGTGGTGGGACCTCTGTTTTTTTCCTCTCTTTTTTTGGTTGTGTACATCGTTGCGACATTTTGTAGGTGCAGAGATTGGGTGAATATTAATATATTCCCTTTTAAAAAAAATTCAAGCAAAGTGGCGATGTTTTTGAGTCAAACAAATACTACCAGAAAAAGGAGCAAATACCCCGTGATATATCCCATCGCGTACTGACAAGACGACCCGGGCGACATTTCTTCTCGCGCAAGGCCAACACGAAATGGCAGGCCCGTAAATAGGCCGAAACCCCGATGCCCCTCCCGGGAACCCCGCGAAGTTTCCCACCTCCCCCTCCCCTCCTCTCCCCTCGTGCGGTCGTCAAACCCCGTCGCCGCCGTCAAACCCAGCGGCTAACGGCGGCGCGAACGACGCTAATCCGAATATATAATCCCCCGCCCCCGCTGCTCTCCTCCCCACACACCAAGAGGATCACTCCCAGAATCACCGGCTAAGCTTAAGCTCCCTCGTGATCTCAAAACCACTTGTTTTCCCCATCTTTCCACCTCGTGCTTGCCGACGGGGTCCCTCCCTGCCATGGAGTCCGTCGGCGTCGCCCCTGCCCCCGCGGCGGTGGCGGTGGCGGAGCAGAAGATGAAGCTTCTCGAGCCGCGGAAGGAGCCCCTCGCCTCCGCCGCCGCCGCCGCCAAGGCGCCGTGCAAGTGGGCGATGAAGAAGAAGCTCGTGGGCGGCGACGCCGGCTACGTGCTCGAGGACGTGCCCCACCTCACCGACTACATGCCCGAGCTCCCGGTGCGTGCCATAGCCCCCGTGCTCCTCTCGCCGTCTCCCGTTCCGATCGCTTGGTGCTCTTGTCTGCTTGATTTCCCGTCGCGGGGATCAGCTCGGAGCTGCCAAGTCCCCATGCTTTTCCGGCCCCTTTTTTGGCGCCTTCTATGGATTCTCCACATCTTTATATATATATTTTTCACGATTTTCCTTGGATTCGAGGATAAACCGATCGCCATGCAGTCCAGCTGCTCCAACAATTTTGGAACACAGGGAAATCAATCGATCGATCGATCCCCGGAGGAAACTGAAAATTTCAGTTTCTATGTGCGATTTGTTTGCAGATTACAGTTACAGAATCCTTGAACTGAATCGATTGCTCACCTCTTGTTACCGTTGCTGATCTGCAGACGTACCCGAATCCCCTCCAGGACAACCCTGCCTACTCGGTCGTCAAGTAAGAATTCCCCTCCTTTCTTTGCCCTGCACAGTCCAGTTCCATCCAAGCACGCATGTTTCCCGAAGCTGACCTTTCTTCTTGCTCCCACCACGTGTTGTCCATCCCAGGCAGTACTTCGTCAACACGGACGACACCGTCACGCAAAAGGTGAGAAATTTTCTGTGAATTATACTTTTGGGCGAACAGAATGCGAGGTGATCTGCTGAGGCTGACTTTGTGGATGGGTTGCAGATTGTTGTTCGTAAGAACAGTGCGAGAGGCACCCACTTCCGGCGCGCCGGGCCGCGGCAGAGGGTGTACTTCCAGCCCGACGAGGTGAACGCGGCCATCGTCACCTGCGGCGGCCTCTGCCCCGGGCTCAACACGGTCATCCGCGAGCTCGTGTGCGGGTTGTACGACATGTACGGTGTCACCAGCGTCGTGGGCATAGAGGTGAGAACTTCCGGAGTGTTCTTCTTGTTTGCTTTGCATTTGTAAATTATCACAATGCTCCGGTTAGTATTTTAGGATTAGCATAGTGCTTTGTTACGATGCGAACGAGGCTAGTTAATTACAGTAACTGATTTTGACTGCTTAGGAAGGTGTGATTTAGAACAAACCGCCTGGGAATATAATATTGACGGTGACACCAATAAGCATTTTCAGCTGTCACCTAATAACATGATGCTGCAATGTTGATAAGCCTGAAACTGCTTAGAAGTGTGTAGTTCGGAACAAACTCCCTGAGAATACAATATTGAAGGTGACACCAATAAGCATTGTTTGCTGGCACTTAACGACATGGTGTTGTCATTAGCTAGGCCTGGATATAATACTGCTATTTGCCAACCGTTATGTTTATTCTGTTTTTGTTTTCTTTACCTAACTCTGGATGTGCAATATGCAGGGTGGATACAAGGGTTTCTATTCTCGAAACACCGTTACATTGACACCCAAGTCAGTGAATGACATCCACAAGAGAGGGGGGACCATTCTTGGAACTTCAAGGGGTGGACATGACACTGCCAAAATTGTGGATAGCCTTCAGGACCGTGGCATTAACCAGGTCTACATCATTGGAGGTGATGGTACTCAGCAAGGCGCTTCTGTAATTTATGAGGTAACAACATTGCTACTGCAGGAAGGTCTCAATCAGATGCTCAATTCCATGTCTCACATGCGACTGCTTAAACTTAATTTCAGGAAGTCCGTAGACGGGGCCTCAAATGTGCAGTGGTCGGTGTCCCAAAGACCATCGATAATGATATTGCGGTACTCCCCTCTTTCCTTTGCCCCTGCATTTATGTACAGGAGTGATTGTTTTCCAGACTGGTTGTGATTTCGATGTTGAATTGTCCGCACAGGTGATTGACAAATCTTTTGGATTTGACACTGCTGTGGAGGAGGCTCAAAGAGCTATCAACGCTGCTCATGTTGAAGCTGAAAGTGCAGAGAATGGCATTGGTGTTGTGAAGCTAATGGGCCGCAACAGTGGTATGTCTTTTGTTACAAACTTGCAGTCACATCTTAAAGTAATACCCGCTCCTGCATATTCTGAAGGAAAGTGGTTTTAAGTAAATAATAATGAGTTATAAATTATATTGATGCAGGGTTCATCGCAATGTATGCTACTCTAGCTAGTCGTGATGTGGTATGTTGTTATCATCCTATAAGTTCATTACACTAACCAACATAACAGTAATGTCCAGTCGAAGACTGACCACTTTGCTTTGCTTGTTATCTCAGGATTGTTGCTTAATCCCAGAGTCTCCATTCTACCTTGAAGGGAAAGGAGGCCTCCTTGAGTTCGTCGAGAAACGGCTCAAGGACAGTGGTCATATGGTCATTGTGGTGGCCGAGGGTGCTGGCCAAGATCTCATCGCCCAAAGCATGAACTTTGTGGACACTCAGGATGCTTCTGGAAATAAGCTGCTTCTGGATGTTGGCCTTTGGCTATCCCAGAAGATCAAGGTCAGATTTCTGGTCCAAACTTTCCTTTCCCTGTCAACGTGGGGACAAACAATGCTCATCTCTTTGGCTCATTCAAGTATATTAGCATTAAGTCATGAAAGAATTAGCAATAAGCCACTTGTTAGTATATTGAAAGTTTGAAGCCGAAAAGAAAGCCCTGGTCATATTCCACCACTGAATTGCTTGGCTTTCTTCATCATGCAGGATCATTTCAAGAAGAAGACCAACTTCCCCATAACTCTCAAGTACATTGACCCGACATACATGATCCGCGCGGTCCGGTCAAACGCCTCCGACAACGTCTACTGCACCCTGCTTGCGCACAGCGCCCTCCATGGCGCCATGGCAGGATACAGTGGCTTCACCGTCGCGCCCGTGAACGGCAGACACGCTTACATCCCATTCTATGTAAGTACAGCAGGAAACAGTGATCAACCCTGAGATCTGTTGAACTCCTATCAAACCTTATGCTAATTGTCTAATATTGTGGCTGCAGAGAATCACCGAGAAGCAGAACAAAGTCGTGATCACTGACAGGATGTGGGCGAGGGTGCTGTGCTCGACGAACCAGCCCTGCTTCCTGAGCCACGAGGACGTGGAGAACATGAAGCACGACGACGATGAGCGCCACCACCTGCACAACACGCAGCTCCTCGATGGCTCACCGGCGAAGTGCTCACCCAACTGTAACGGGTCAGCTGGAGCCGAGTGAGAGGCACAAAGCTGTTGGGATGGATATATTGAGCATGTGTAATTATAGCTATTCTTTTTTAACCTTCTCTTGTGAGTTTTTAGCTTGCCTTGTAGTAGAGACTTCTCCGGAGAATTACTGTATAACTATATAATAAGGGTTCCACGATGGCAATCTTTGGTGGTAGAAGCTCGATTTTGTAGATTAGAAAATGCTAAGTTTTGGGTTCGAGCTCTTCGCAACAGAAGCTCTTTTGCAACACTTCATCTGAATCCTGGTTTATTATTCAGTTGTAAAGAATTGCCTTAAAATCATCCCCCCCGACCTCTTTAGTGTTTTTATCTATTTATTTGCAATGAAGCAAGCCTTTTACAGATGTGGAGTTTCCACACCTGAGCTCATATGCTCCTGATGTAAACAGTAAAATAAATAAAATAGAAAAAGCATACTTCAAAAATGTTTGTTGTGCATGCAAATTTCATCAAGAAATGACATTGGTGAAAGGCGTGGTAAAAAGAAAATTGATGCTTACTTTCAAATGCATTTTGAAGCTCTGATTTTGTTTTTTCTTGCCATTCATGATGCAATTTTGCATGCACAATAAACATTTCTTAAAGTATGCCATAATTTGTTTTTTCAGAATTTTTTGAAATAATATTTTTCTATTTTATTTATTTTGTTGTTCACGCCAGGAGCATATGAGCTCAGGTGTAGAAAGATAGTATCAGCCTTTTATTCAGTTTTGTTTGAAGCAAGGTTGCTTTTGTTGGAGGTCATTGAACTGAGCATCTTTTGGAGTTGCAGCTATGCGAGTCCCCGCGAGTTATTTTTTAGCATTACTTTAGGAGCAATGCTAGACGCACGGAGGTTTACTTGAGGATTTTACGGGCTGACTGAATTGGACCAATAGAATTGAAGATTAGGGGAGGCTGGCCCCCACCCCAGCTATGCGAGTCCCTGCGAGTTATTTTTTAGCATTACTTTAGGAGCAATGCTAGACGCACGGAGGTTTACTTGAGGATTTTACGGGCTGACTGAATTGGACCAATAGAATTGAAGATTAGGGGAGGCTGGGCCCCACCCCAGCTGAAAATCAGGGGGAAGAAAGATTAGTTAGTTGAAGATGGTGTAAAACCCCCGTAACATGTCCGTGTGTGTAGTATTATTGTTACTTGACAATCCGTGGCGAAAGTAAAATAAAAAAAAAATGAAAAAAAAATTCAAAACATTCTGAATTTATTTTGCGGGAAACTTTGATAAAGGGTTGAATTGTCCGCAAAGGTGGTTTGCTTTAGAGATGCAAATGTGTACTTGCAAAGTCAATAAAGAAAAAAGTTTCTTTCGCTGGATCATTGAGCAGGTTGAATTGTTCGCAAAGGTGGTTTGACAAGTCCGCTGTCCAAAGAGATTTCTTAATCTGAGCCTTGGCTATCATTCCGATCACCTGAATGAATAATAACAATTACAAGGAACCGGATACGAACTGCGGGAGCCTCCAATATATAGACCAAATAGTTGTCCAACAAGAGATACACAGAGTAGGACACACACACCCCCTACACAACATAAACATTCACAACACACATTTGAGACAGCTGCTACATGTTGGCTCCAAATCTTCATCGAGTAAAGCTGAAGCTTCAATGAACATTGTCGACGCAGCTGCAGGAGCAACAGTGGTGGTAGGTAGTACAGGCACGGCTAACGCAAGCCAGATATGACAACAATGAAATAACCCCTGGAGCCCTGGATCGAGGCACAGGAGCAGTCGAGACAAGCTCTACCCTCTGTACACGCCCGAGGGGTCGGCGTTTTGGACGATCCAGGGGTGCTCCAGAACCTTATGGAGGGGCAGGCGATGAGCTGAATTCTTCACAAGCATCTGCAACAAGCCCAGAACAAACAGACCATTTGTAAGACAGACATTCAGCACAGGACACGTCACATAAACTAGAACTATTTCTTGTTGTAATCATGATCAGAAATCAGGTACCTGTGAAATGAGGTCCTTTGCAGCAGGAGATACAAACGGTTTGGACGGGAACTTCAGGTCCACTTTTACTATCCTGTATTTTGAACAAGGCAGTTTGAGAGACAGCAGTTGCTTATAATGGTGCGAAGGGAGCTAAGTAGAGTTGCTGAATCATGAAGATTTAAACATGTGACCCAATCGAAACAACTTATGGTGCAATGCTGCAAATGTGGTACTATCACTGCTGATGCATACACGAAACCATGAACCTAAAAAAAGCATGCCTAGCCAGCCCTGATCAATGCAACTGTGTGTGTTTCATGTAGAAGTAGAAGCACCACCCGTAGTTCAAGAGTACGCTTGTAGAGGAAAATGTACAAACGCTGAAAAGACTACTTTGGACAGAAAATATATGCAAGGCACTAACGTTTGCAAGAGCGTCGAATCAAGAGATGCAAATCGCGAAGGTCATAGTAAAATCAGTTCGTTCACCACGAGTTACCTTCGATACGTCTCAGAGTGTTCTTTGGCTTCAAAAGGTGGGAGCCCATAAAGGAATTCATAACATAGGATGCCCAAGCTCCATATGTCTACATGGTAATCGTGCTCTGTCTTCTCCACTGGACAAATCGCAAATTTGAGAGGCAAGTATACTAGAAAATTTCTGGTATTCTATTTCACCACGAATCAGTTGTGACACTGAAGTAAATGAAAAGGAAAGTACCCATTTCAGGAGGCAGATAATCTAGAGTCCCACACATTGTCCTTCTTCGGTTGAAGGTATGAACAGACCAGCCAAAGTCTGCAATCTTCAACTCTCCCTGTCATGAAAAGCATATACCTATGTAAGCACCAGAGATCATACTGTTCCAGATCATAAAAATCGAAGGAAAGTAGAGCAAATACCTGTAGTCCAACTAAAAGGTTTTCCGGTTTAATATCTCGATGTATCACATGCTTCCCATGAAGATAGATGAGGGCACGGGCCAATGAAGCAATGTACTGAAAAGAAAAAACAAGGGAAGTTCAGGTATAATACTTTTGAATACTGGGTAGATGATACATTTACCACGAACACATTCAGAGCATATACTTACAGTTGCCGAGCGTCTTTCAGAAAAATGCTTGCATCTCTGCAACTCCTTGTACAGCTCTCCTTTTGCGGCATGTTCCAAGATTAGGTAAACACGGGTCTGCAAAATGGATATGGAACTGATGATCAGACGAGGGTCAAATGAAAGCAATAATGATTCTCCGTGGCCAATCTGTACCTGATCATAAAAATACCCATATAGGCGAAGAATATTGGGGTGTCTAAGGTGACTCTGTATCTCCACTTCGCGCCGTAACTGATGCTCCACCTGGGATTGTTTTAGTTGGCTCTTGAAAAGAACTTTCAAAGCCACAATATGACTACTCTGTTTCCATGGAAAGAAACTAGTGTAAGACTTCGTTGATTACTCGAGTATTAACAATTCCACTCCTGCCATCTGAGTGTATATAACACCAAACAACAATTTCTACTACTATGAAGGAAAAGTATTCATGAAACTCATAACTTTCTATGCATGGCATCAAAATTTCTGCAAAGGAGCTAGACACTTACAAACAAAAGTCAAAAGTAGAGAAAAGAGATGGTAGATATAATAAGCTTCTGGACTCAGTTGGCTGTTGAAAAAAACTTTCAAAGACACAATCTGACTACTCTGTTTCCATGGAAAGAAAATACTGTAAGACTTCGTTGATTACTCGAGTATTAACAATTCCAGACTCCTGCCACCTTCAGTATATATAACACCAAACAACCAATTTGTACTAATGAATGAAAAGTGTCCGTGAAACTTAACTTACTACGCATAGACATTTAGTAGGGAAAACAGATGGTAGATACAATAAGCTTCTGGACTCGGAACATATGCAGTGTAGATGACAGTGTCATTCAATGCTATATTTAGTAGCAGAACAAATAGATCTGAGCTCTAATAATTAAACATCAGCTATACTTGTTATCTAATCAGCTCGGCAAAACATAAATTCCTTCACTCAAAATAAGATACTGGATTATTTGAGATTAGCTATAGTGTAGTTACCCTCTTTTCTCTGGCCAAGTAGACATGGCCAAACTTGCCCCTGCCAAGTGCCTTCCCAACATCAAAGTCAGACAACACCCACCGCTTCTCCTCCTGAGAATGCTGCGAAGGCTGCAGAGAGGCAACAAAAATACACCGTTATTGCTCCACTTCACCGGAAGAGTGGCATACTCATGAAGCCCAGGTTGACCAAACAATATATATTACCCACAAGATGCATCTTTTAACCATGTAGTATAAACAAACCATTACAAGAGCTGATAATTTAGGGCTGCACAGATCGAGGGGAAAACTAAGCATATGCCAAAAATCGATGGGTTTGTTCGCTTTACTGAGCCCAAAATATAATCTTGGGCCAACCAAGAAGGGAATAGGACCCGGACCATTTCAACGCCTGACATCAGCTAGCAAACCCTAACCACTAGCCGACCCAGAAACGCCAGGGGGAAGCAGAAGAGAACAAATCGCCAACTAAATCCGGCGCTAGAGCACGAGCGGGCAGCCACCCCGGGAACAACCGGGCGTCGAGTCCCAAGAATCCGCCGCCGCGCGCCACGGGAGAGCCTGGATCGCGCGCAGGAGACGCGGAGGTGAGATCCGGGAAGGGGAGGCGGGGGAGGGGCGACGGTGAGCACGCGTACCTTCTCCTCGCCGCGCGAATCGGTGGAGATCGCCATGGCAGCCCGGCTGCGGAGCGGAGGAGCGGAGGGGGGCGCGGGGGGGAGGAGCGGCCGAGCGGGGCAGGGCGGAGTTTGGAATTGGGGAAAGATCCGGATCGCGGATTTTGGAGGTTTAAAGGCTCTTGCGGAGGCAGAGGCAGCGGCCTCAACGGTCGGATTATTTTGCCCTGCTGGCCTGGCCGAGTGCGTGCGTGCCACTCACGTGCGCGGTCGAGAGCCGTTCGATTGCGTTGACAGAGGTTAGAATGGGCTTTGGGCTCGGCCCCGTAATTGAGAAATTGAAACGGGCTCGTGTGCGCAATTGGCGTGGATGGGCTGGGATGCTGGGCCTCATTGCTTTTGGAAAATCAAAACACCTCCTAATTTGCATGCTTTCTTGTGGCTGATCTTCAACAATAAAGTTTTAACTAGAGATAACCTGTCCAAGCGTCGCCATGTGGATGACCCTTACTTGTGTGTTCTGTAATGAAAAAAAGAAGAAGAATATGTTGGGTATCTATTCTTTGATTGTGTTGTTGCTTCTAACGTGGGGAAGATCATCGAGGAGGTTTTGGACATTTCGGTCCCATACTCTTGGATGACCTTTCAAAGCATTGGAAAAATAAGAAGAATGATGTTTTTGAATGCTGCCTCTCATGGACCATGCGAAATGATCTTGTTTTCGGGGAAGGGGTTGGCGGAGTCTAAAGTGCGTCCTGGATCGAGTGAGCTCGCTACTGTATCAATGGAAGGTACTATGTGCCGATGCTCATGGTGCACTCCTACTTCACTCCCTGATGCTCCTCGATCATCATCGTGGAGAGCTTGTAAGGATAGCTTAGTTTTGAACCTCTCTGAAGTGGCGACTACTGAGCATAAGGCGACAACTCAACTTAGGGAATTCTTTGCGTTTCAGGCGGTCTAGATTTAGGTTGTTTATGTTGTTTCCCCTTGTTGTTATGTTGTTTTCCCATATGTTGCTGTATTGTTTGCTCTGGTTATTTGTAGTGTGTGTTCTTGACTAGAGTTATGTTTGTCGCAGCTGCTCCCACGTTTGTGGTCGAGCGTTGTGTAGCGATCCTTGTTGGATGTTTACCTCTCTTCAATAAAAGTTGGGGGGGGGGGAGGGAATCCCTATTTCTCAAAAAAAGGAAGATGTTGAGCCTTAATAATGACTATGTTGTATTGTGGTACAAAAATTTTAGTCTCACATCAAACGTCTTTGTTGCTGTCAAAACAACAATCAAAGGTCTTTTTTCGCGTCAACAAAACAATAATCAAAACATATTAGTTACCATCCAGGTGAGTATCTGGGTGGACGCTTGCGCGATAGTCTCTTTCCTCACGTAGATGTGCTATACAGTTGCTACAGGTCGTAACGTCGGTCGGGGCGCGGAGGCCAAGGAGGCCGCTCTCACAAACTAGTCAAAAAGGGTGTCTCGCAACATGCAAAAATATTGATGTGACAACATGACAAGCTTCGCTATGGCGTCACTTGCCGCTTCGTATTCCACACGGTCAAGTTGATCAGTCGGTTGAATGAATGTATCGATTATGTTGCTAGTCCAGTCTCCAACCAAAAACTATGTGCATGCGACATGATGAAGTTTAGAGCATACTACTGCTCAAAGAAATACCGAGTGCGGGCCACTCGGTGTAGATCTGTTCTGCTAACGGATGCCGAAACCTTGACTCATCAAGGACATCAAGTCGCATAAAATATCTTCCATGGCAGTGGTTGCTTTTGTCAGGAAGGCCAAATATCCAAATGCGCATACTTGGTTCTTGAGAGAACGTTTGACAGACGTTCCTCAAATGGGTACTGACTAGCGACACTCGATTCGTTCGAGCCCAGACGTCACAAACCATCACTCGGAATTCAATGATACACCATCAGTCGGCCAAGGAGCGATCCTCTTTCGAAGAGATTGATACGGGTCTCACCAAGTTTTCCTGATAACTAGCTCAAAACTCACCTTCCATAGGTATGATCTGCTTAGTCCACCAAGGTCTCTCATCCGACAATAAAATGGCACTTCGAGTTCAACGACCAATCGAAATCATTGCATGCGTGACACCTTCGGTTTTTGCAACGAGATAATGGCTCCAAGCTCTTTGGTAACGCCACACCAAGCGCCATTGAGACGAGATTGGTGCCGAAGGGCGTTATTCAACAAAATAATATCAGAGCAACATCGCCGCGACACAAAAATCTTACTAAACAAATTACGCACACAATGGATGAGCGACGAGAATCCTGGCCCCTCCACCTTACGATGCCTAAGCGATGCCCATAGGCGGAAGATATGGGCAATTGATCTGGTGAAGGCTAGGGCTCTTATAAGGGTTAGCGGTTCTTAGTTGTTCGTGTTGGCAGTGTTAGAGATTGATGTATTCAGTTAACTGTTTTTCATTAAAATGCCAATTATTTACTAGAAAGTGAGTCCAGTGTTAAAACAATGTGGTTCAGATGCCCCTTACCCTAAAAAAGTGTGGGAAAGTATCTTCTTCGAAATAGAGCAGTGAACATACTTGCAAAGTGATAAGGCTAAGGGCATCTCCAACGTTGACCCGTAAATTTGCTCCCGTGCTTGTCCGCGAACAGGGAGGACCAGTCCGTGAAGACGGATGCAGGAGCCAGCCATCCAATGCTATCTTGTATATATCTGCCAGTAAAAGGCAAATTGAAATTCAAATCTTGTCCGATCCATAGCGCGCGCCGGTGGATCACATGACCGATCACAACCAAAAAGAGGCAAGTGTCGTGGGAGCAAGTCTGACAGTAAGAATAGGGGGTACGCAGGAGGAGGCAAGGCCCTAGCTATGGTGAGGTTGCGCACGCAAGGTTTATGAGTTCAGGCCCTTCTTGGAGGAAGTAACAGCCCTACGTCTCGGTGCCCGGAGGCTTGGTCGATTGGATTATGCGTGAGAGTTACAGGGGGTGCGAACCCTTGTGCCAGAGGGGAGGGGTGGCTTATATAGAGTGCGCCACCCATTCACAGGCCTCAGTTACACAGGGCTTAATGTAGATTAAGACAGAGACGTTACTGGTAACGCCTGCTCTAATGACTATTAATGGCCTTTAAGGATGCAGAGTGAACGCCTGACCGTCGCCATCCAGAGGTGGCTTTAAATCTTCTGTACTGCGAGTGATTCTTCGTAAGGTCGAGTGACTCTATATTAGTCGAGTGGAATTGGGATATCCGAGTGGTTTATCTGGTCGAGTGGATTGCACTCCAAGGTGATCTCAGTCGGTATCTTCGGTTGTACTTTGAATGTCTTTGACTTTAGGGTAGTGTCCTTGGGTAGGGTGTCTAGGTCCACTACAAGAAATATGTCAACCTGTGACCTTTAGTAGTGACCGTGGGTAAATTGGTCGTAATTCTACGACCATTTTGAACCAATTGGTCGTAAGCTTTTTAAGAGGGTCCAAACCCTAAACAATAACGACAATTTTAGTCAAAAAATTCATTATTGACTTACACAAAATGGTCATGAGCAGACAACAATGGTTGATGGCCTTATTTTTGACTGATTGCGACCAATCTAGATGGTCATGACGTTGTAAACAAATGGCACTTAGAGTTCAACGACCAATCGAAATCATTGCATGTGTGACACCTTCGGTTTTCGAAACGATATAATGACTCCAAGCTCTTTGGCAGCGCCACACCAAGCGCCATTGAGACGAGTTTGGTGCCGAAGGGCTTTATTCAACAAAATAATATTAGAGCAACATCGCCGCGACACAAAAATCTTACTAAACAAATTACGCACACAATGGATGAGTGACGAGAATCCTGGCCCCTCCACCTTACGATGCCTAAGCGATGCCCATAGGCGGAAGATATGGGCAATTGATCTGGTGAAGGCTAGGGTTCTTATAAGGGTTAGCGGTTCTTAGTTGTTCGTGTTGGCAGTGTTAGAGATTGATGTATTCAGTTAACTGTTTTTCATTAAAATGCCAATTATTTACTAGAAAGTGAGTCCAGTGTTAAAACAATGTGGTTCAGATGCCCCTTACCCTAAAAAAGTGTGGGAAAGTATCTTCTTCGAAATAGAGCAGTGAACATACTTGCAAAGTGATAAGGCTAAGGGCATCTCCAACGTTGACCCGTAAATTTGCTCCCGCGCTTGTCCGCGAACAGGGAGGACCAGTCCGTGAAGACGGATGCAGGAGCCAGCCATCCAATGCTATCTTGTACATATCTGCCAGTAAAAGGCAAATTGAAATTCAAATCTTGTCCGATCCATAGCGCGCGCCGGTGGATCACATGACCGATCACAACCAAAAAGAGGCAAGTGTCGTGGGAGCAAGTCTGACAGTAAGAATAGGGGGTACGCAGGAGGAGGCAAGGCCCTAGCTATGGTGAGGTTGCGCACGCAAGGTTTATGAGTTCAGGCCCTTCTTGGAGGAAGTAACAGCCCTACGTCTCGGTGCCCGGAGGCTTGGTCGATTGGATTATGCGTGAGAGTTACAGGGGGTGCGAACCCTTGTGCCAGAGGGGAGGGGTGGCTTATATAGAGTGCGCCACCCATTCACAGGCCTCAGTTACACAGGGCTTAATGTAGATTAAGACAGAGACGTTACTGGTAACGCCTGCTCTAATGACTATTAATGGCCTTTAAGGATGCAGAGTGAACGCCTGACCGTCGCCATCCAGAGGTGGCTTTAAATCTTCTGTACTGCGAGTGATTCTTCGTAAGGTCGAGTGACTCTATATTAGTCGAGTGGAATTGGGATATCCGAGTGGTTTATCTGGTCGAGTGGATTGCACTCCAAGGTGATCTCAGTCGGTATCTTCGGTTGTACTTTGAATGTCTTTGACTTTAGGGTAGTGTCCTTGGGTAGGGTGTCTAGGTCCACTACAAGAAATATGTCAACCTGTGACCTTTAGTAGTGACCGTGGGTAAATTGGTCGTAATTCTACGACCATTTTGAACCAATTGGTCGTAAGCTTTTTAAGAGGGTCCAAACCCTAAACAATAACGACAATTTTAGTCAAAAAATTCATTATTGACTTACACAAAATGGTCATGAGCAGACAACAATGGTTGATGGCCTTATTTTTGACTGATTGCGACCAATCTAGATGGTCATGACGTTGTAAACAAATGGCACTTAGAGTTCAACGACCAATCGAAATCATTGCATGTGTGACACCTTCGGTTTTCGAAACGATATAATGACTCCAAGCTCTTTGGCAGCGCCACACCAAGCGCCATTGAGACGAGTTTGGTGCCGAAGGGCTTTATTCAACAAAATAATATCAGAGCAACATCGCCGCGACACAAAAAGCTTACTAAACAAATTACGCACACAATGGATGAGTGACGAGAATCCTGGCCCCTCCACCTTACGATGCCTAAGCGATGCCCATAGGCGGAAGATATGGGCAATTGATCTGGTGAAGGCTAGGGTTCTTATAAGGGTTAGCGGTTCTTAGTTGTTCGTGTTGGCAGTGTTAGAGATTGATGTATTCAGTTAACTGTTTTTCATTAAAATGCCAATTATTTACTAGAAAGTGAGTCCAGTGTTAAAACAATGTGGTTCAGATGCCCCTTACCCTAAAAAAGTGTGGGAAAGTATCTTCTTCGAAATAGAGCAGTGAACATACTTGCAAAGTGATAAGGCTAAGGGCATCTCCAACGTTGACCCGTAAATTTGCTCCCGCGCTTGTCCGCGAACAGGGAGGACCAGTCCGTGAAGACGGATGCAGGAGCCAGCCATCCAATGCTATCTTGTATATATCTGCCAGTAAAAGGCAAATTGAAATTCAAATCTTGTCCGATCCATAGCGCGCGCCGGTGGATCACATGACCGATCACAACCAAAAAGAGGCAAGTGTCGTGGGAGCAAGTCTGACAGTAAGAATAGGGGGTACGCAGGAGGAGGCAAGGCCCTAGCTATGGTGAGGTTGCGCACGCAAGGTTTATGAGTTCAGGCCCTTCTTGGAGGAAGTAACAGCCCTACGTCTCGGTGCCCGGAGGCTTGGTCGATTGGATTATGCGTGAGAGTTACAGGGGGTGCGAACCCTTGTGCCAGAGGGGAGGGGTGGCTTATATAGAGTGCGCCACCCATTCACAGGCCTCAGTTACACAGGGCTTAATGTAGATTAAGACAGAGACGTTACTGGTAACGCCTGCTCTAATGACTATTAATGGCCTTTAAGGATGCAGAGTGAACGCCTGACCGTTGCCATCCAGAGGTGGCTTTAAATCTTCTGTACTGCGAGTGATTCTCCGTAAGGTCGAGTGACTCTATATTAGTCGAGTGGAATTGGGATATCCGAGTGGTTTATCTGGTCGAGTGGATTGCACTCCAAGGTGATCTCAGTCGGTATCTTCGGTTGTACTTTGAATGTCTTTGACTTTAGGGTAGTGTCCTTGGGTAGGGTGTCTAGGTCCACTACAAGAAATATGTCAACCTGTGACCTTTAGTAGTGACCGTGGGTAAATTGGTCGTAATTCTGCGACCATTTTGAACCAATTGGTCGTAAGCTTTTTAAGAGGGTCCAAACCCTAAACAATAATGACAATTTTAGTAAAAAAAAGTCATTATTGCCTTACACAAAATGGTCATGAGCAGACAACAATGGTCGATGGCCTTATTTTTGACTGATTGCGACCAATCTATATGGTCATGACGTTGTAAACATGGATATATTGATATGACTGGACGCCACCTCATCAATTTTGCTTATGTGTCATGTCTGTGTGTGAATTTTCGCCTATGTGTCATATCTATGTGTCAATTTTGGCTTACGTGTGTGGATAGAAGTAAGGTTTCAATGTACCATTGACGGATAGGACCCACACATTGACCTAAGGCCCACCAAACTGACATGCAAGTCCCACACAAACATGACAGGTAGGACACACCACTGACTTTAGAGGAGGGGACCCAAATGGAAGAGTTGATCAAATTATTTAAAACAGCAAAATGGATCAAATGTATTAAAAAAATGAATTGAAGAGCAGATCAAATTAATTAAAATAGCAAAATGGATGAAATTAATTAAAAATGAATAAAAAATGCATATAAGAAGATTTGAACCCACGCCCTCGTCCTTCGTGTAGGAGCCCCACACCAATACACCACACACATCTTAGATGTAGGAAATAAGAGGTGCATCTTAGTGGATGCGTGTCTGCATCCAGGAGCTCCGGCTTGGCTGAAGGGATCGCCATTTGGGTCGGCCCACGTACGGGTTTTCCTACGCTGCTGTTCCTTCGTTGTTTCTTGTGGTTTTTTTTCGTTTTTCTTCTGCGGCTTTCGGTTTTTGACTGTTTTGTTCAATTTTCAGTTGTTTTGTGTCAGTTTCCTTTTTTCTGTCATGGTTCCTTTTTTCTTTTTAGTTTTTCTTTTATGTCTCTTTTTGTTCTACTTTTCTATTTCTATTTTCTTCTCTTTTATTGCATATTATACAAAAGGTTCACTGCATATTTCAAATATGTTTGTCGTATTAATAAAAATGTTCATCATATATTCTAAAAATACTTCATCTTTGCATTATAAAAATGTTCATCATGTGTTGCAAAATGTTCATTGTATATTATAAAATTGTTCAACGTATTTTTTACAAAATGTTCAATGCTTATTTGAAAATTGTTCAACGCATACATTCATATTCTTTGAAAAATGTTCATCTTATATTAAAAAAAGTTCATCGTGCATTATTTAAAAATTTCAACATACATTAAAAAATTCGATGGATATTACAAATTTTCAATGTATATTTTTCAAAAATTTTCAAAAGGTTTCGATAGTTATACTATGGCACCTCATATTTAGCATTAGAACTCGCTAGCCTCATTCGGTTAGTAGCCCTCATTCGCGAGAGGGAGGTCATGAGTTTGATGTCTCCCTCGCGCTTAACATTTTCGTTTTATTTTTACTTGTCTGGAGCTCGTTCACCTCCCAATGGGCTGGCCCATTTGCTCTAACTTTAGCAAAGGCTCCACCACTTGCCGCCTGCGGCGACATATAGGAGCTCTTCGAGGACCCAATTTGTGCACTCACGATTCAACTGGGCCACCTAACGCCCATTTTTGTATTTTTGTTTTTTCTCTATTTCTGTGTTTTTCTCTTTCCTTTTATTTTTTATTTTTACCTTTTTGCCCGCTTTGTAGTTTTTTGGTTTCCTTTTCTATTTCATGTTTATTTCTTTAAATAGTTCGAGAATTCAATTTTGCATTCGAAATTTTAAATAATGTTCTAATGTTTGATTTTATTTTCAATATTAAAAAATGGTCACATATTGAAGAAATGTTTCTCTTTTTTAATTTTTCGAAGAATTTTAGAAAATGCTACTGTTGTAAAAAAATGACCGGTTCAAAAAATAAGATGTCCCATTGAGTTGGGCGATATTTATCCCATGGAAAAATAATCAAGGCTCTCATTTCATCCCATCTAAAAGAAGAGAAAAAGACTATTATTCTTTTATAAATATGATCTAGTATTTTTAACTAATATTTGGTCCAATTTCAGCTCATCTAGGTTCGTCCAATTTTAGAACAAATATTTGGTCATTTGGCTTGAAAGCCATTAATATTCAAATTTAACCCAGTTTCTGTTGAATTGGCAGAAATTTCTCAAATTGACGAGTGATGGATCTATAGCTTTGGACACACGACCATTTAGTCAATTGTACATTAATTATGGTCTAATATTTTTGAGGATTGATGCGGTAAAAATTTGCAACAAAAATTTGGTAGGTTCTTCACGAAAAACCATTTTGGGCACTCGAAAAATTAAAAATGAGTTTTTTGTGCAAAGAAAATTAAAAGTCCCTTTGGCAACATTGATTGCCATTCCAAGATGCACCCTTATGTACAATACAGGATCATTTGGACAAACTATGCCATTACTGTGGCTATAACATTTGGTCATGTAGGTTGAAAGCCATGAATCTTCACAGATAATAGCTTATTTCTGAGAACACTTTTTTAAGATAGTTGTCATGGTCCATGTTTTCCTGGAAACTAGGTCACATATAATGACACAATCTGAAGGTTTTTTTATTCTTTTAAATTCCTTATGTCGATTTCAAAATAAAGTCAAATTTGTTGGCATGGTTGTTCGTAGCCAGGGGTGGAATCATCCATAACTCTTTTGTGGTTCTGTGATGAAATGGCAATTTATGTAACTATAAATGATTTTTGGAAAAAATAAATAGCAAACTATGAAGAAGTTGTAATTCAAATTTGACCCGGTTGCCGCTGATTTGTCAGAATTTTGTCAATTTGACGAAAGGTGGATGAAAAGCTTTGAACATACAACCATTGAGTTTACTGTACATAAAATGTGGTATAAGATCTTTGAAAATGGAGTGGTGCCATTTTGAAACAAATATTTGGTAGTTTCTTGACAAAAACCCATTTTTCACACACCAAAAACAGAAAATTGACCTTTTTGTGCAAAAAAAAAACTCCCTTCGGTAACATCGTTTGCCATTCCAAGATGACGCGAGAACCAACGCGGGAGCCATGGTGGCAGGCTTCTGATGGCTCGGGACCCCTGTAGTGTCATGGAGGGTCGTGTCCCTGTTTGTTGAACGTCTGATTGTGAGGGACGTTGTGTGTGCTGCCGTAGAGAGAACAACGTACGTCACAAACATGTAATGGGTTGCAACAACGTGCTTCCACCCGGGATCATCATCGAGTGGCTACTGAAGTAATAGTAGCAGGGGTGAGTGGTCCGATCTCGACCGTGCATGCCGCCATTCAATGGAGAAGGACGGCACACATGCTGTCGTCGAGGGTGCGGGGTAAGCCGGAGAGATGGTCTGTGCGGGCCGGGAGCGATGAGAGCGAGCCGTCCATGTGTGCCCGCGAAGAGAAGTTTATCTATGGAGACGAGAATTAAGTTCCTTTTTCCCTTTTGATGTGTTGGGAAAAGCGGCGTGGCTCCGGCGTTGCTCCGGTGACTTAGGTGAGTCCCTCCACTCCTCATCGTCACATTCCTCTGTCTCTTCCTCACATCATGTCGTCTCCCTGGCAGATCTAGCGCACCGTAGCCGCTCGAGCACCGGAACGCCATGGATGGGAAGGCTTCTTCCTCCCCTGTCCCGATGCCATGAACGACGCAGCTCCACCACCAGACCATGGAGACGGAGCTCCTTCTCCCGCATCACTCATGGAGCCTCCCTCTCAGCGCCCGGAGCCCTAGAGAGTATGAATCGCTCCTCCCGCTGTCTCCTTCTACGACTTCTCTTCTTCTCCTCTTGATGCGTTCTCGTATTGTATCGAGGAAAGGAATTCAAGGCCATGGCCGGAGAGAGGAGCTGCTCCTAGTACAGGACGCCATGGAAGGTTCTCCTTTCTTGTTCTGCCTTTTTAATTTTTCTGTTTCTCTTCCGGATCTAGACAAGTTGAAGGCTCTGTTTTGTGCAGGTGCTGCTCTGATGAGGAGAAACTGCTGCTGTAGAACGTCCTCCTCCCATCCCCTACCCCCACACGTGGTGAGCTCCTATGCATATGTGGATAATCAGGAACTAATGTTTAATTGATTACTTCATAATCTGTTCCACTGTATGCATGAACGCTCACACATTTTTTCCTGCCATTTATGTACATTACTATTGGACAGTGAGAAGATTTCCATTGTGTGCATGAACATGCTTTTTTTTCGTCAATCCATCTCTTATCATGCATACATCCTATCATATATTATATGATAAATCTTTTAGTTGCTCACTGTCTATATAGGTGCTCAAATTTTTAGATTCCATAGAACTTCTGTTTGTAGTGAAAAGGGGGTATATGCAACTTTTAATCAATGTCTATTTAAATCAATAGAATAAATATTGAGTATATGTGTTCAGTGGTGCACCATGTCGAATTACTTTTCCGTTTAGAAAAGTAATTACTTCTGTATGTTGTGATGCATCCCATAGTAGTTTGCACCCAGGAACCAACCAAGGGCTGATGCAATATATGTTACCATGTATATACCGCCCTTGCTGTTTAAAAAAATAGACATTGAGGATACCTTTTTTTCCCTACACCCTGCTGTGGGATTCTTAATAGCCTTACCTGCATATGAACAAACTGCAAGAGACAGATACAATTCCTAACATGTGAAAGGCTGTTTTATGACTTATCCATCTCGCGACCACCTTCTATATCTACAGGAATCTATCACTTCTTTCTACTTACATGGCAGATATATCTACAAGTGAATCTACATGTTTTTTGTAGTTCAAATGGAGTATCCTATATCATTTTTATTATTATGCAGAACTGTTTGTTCACTCACATCAGCCCTTTGCTATAGCTGTTGTGGAGCAAATTAGATGGGCGAACCAATAGATAATTAGGTAGATGTAGTTGGCCGGCAATGGTTCATAGGGATATTCCTTATATTTACTTGATATTTGATCTTAATATTCACTGGACACAATTCTCTCATGGTTGCAATATTTTTTTCCTAAGTTCACTCCAATTGTGTTGGCATTCATGCTTGATTTCTTTTAATCAGCTTACTAATCATACCGAGAAAATAAATATAACTACTTGAGAATAAAGGGAAAAGGAGAATAAAGGATGGTTGTGGTAGCGGAATGGTATTTTTGCTTAGGCGCAATCATACTTATGTAGTAGTAAATAACCTGTCATGTCATTCTTCAAGTCTGCACATAGCGCTGTTATTTTAGGAGCAGATTTCTCATCCTTCAGAAACCTGAACTTGCTTAATAGCCAATTTAGCAGAGTATTACCAGTTCCTTGATGTCATTTCTGGTATGCAATCATATGACATGTCTCGTGTAAATAAATATGGGTTGTTGTCAATTTTTTAATCTACAATTGATCTATTGTTTTTTACATGGTAGCTTAATATCCTCCTTCCTTTTCTAATATGCAAACTTCAAATATGTGAGGTGCATAAGTGCATGAGGTGCGGTTCACCTTAGGCTGCTCCCGCTCGTCAGCGGTCTGGTCGAGCGTCACTTAACCATTGTGACCTGGCTGGTTTGGAGTGGGAGGCCGACATGCTCATGAACATCAAGACCGGATCAAGTACGCTGGTGCACCGCGGTGTGCGGCGGCCTATTTTCTTGTAGTGGTATTGTATATGGTCTCATCCAGCACTGAGTATCCATATGTTGTTCTAATCCTGATGATGATGTTGTAGCATAAAGTGGACACCATATTCAATTTGTCTTGATGCTTTATCTCTTGTGGTTCTTGTCTGATGCACATTGTTCTTTGCAGGGTTATGATGATATTTCCACGGAAATATACTGACCCTGATGCGACAAAGGTGTCCATTTTCCCTTTTTTAAACTTTTTTACTCTGTTTTTTGTTCTTCCTGTAGTTCCAGTTTCACATTGCTGGTGTTTCATGCAATATTCATCGGATCCTGCTTACATGCCTTATTATTGAGTAACTTGATTAGTATTTCTGCCACTGTCCTATCTCAGTAAACTGTTTGTTTTTTCAGTAGCTAAAAAAGAAAGTAAATCTATTATATCCTGGTATTGTAGAATTTCAGTCTCACAGAAGTTACTCTGTGTCCTGCTTTAGCTTGCAAACCTGATGTCTGCTGTCTGTTCTCATTTCTTAACTTTGAAATGTTTCAAACTTAAGAGTGCCCTGCTACCTCTTGAGCACTGCGTTGGTTTTCCCTTGAAGAGGAAAGGGTGATGCAGCAAAGTAGTGTAAGTATTTCCCTCAGTTTTTGAGAACCAAGGTATCAATCCGGTAGGAGGCTACGCGCGAGTCCCTCGCACCTACACAAAACAAATAAATCCTCGCAACCAACGCGATAAGGGGTTGTCAATCCCTACACGGTCACTTACGAGAGTGAGATCTGATAGATATGATAGGATAATATTTTTGGTATTTTTATGATAAAGATGCAAAGTAAAATAAAAGCAAAGTAAAAAGCAACGGAAATAACTAAGTGTTGGAAGATTAATATGATGAAGATAGACCCGGGGGCCATAGGTTTCACTAGTGGCTTCTCTCAAGAGCATAAATATTTTACGGTGGGTGAACAAATTACTGTTGAGCAATTGACAGAATTGAGCATAGTTATGAGAATATCTAGGTATGATCATGTATATAGGCATCACGTCCGAGACAAGTAGACCGACTCCTGCCTGCATCTACTAATATTACTCCACACATCGACCGCTATCCCGCATGCATCTAGAGTATTAAGTTCATAAGAACAGAGTAACACCTTAAGCAAGATGACATGATGTAGAGGGATAAATTCATGCAATATGATAAAAACCCCATCTTGTTATCCTCGATGGCAACAATACAATACGTGCCTTGCTGCCCCTACTGTCACTGGGAAAGGACACCGCAAGATTGAACCCAAAGCTAAGCACTTCTCCCATTGCAAGAAAGATCAATCTAGTAGGCCAAACCAAACTGATAATTTGAAGAGACTTGCAAAGATAACCAATCATACATAAAAGAATTCAGAAGATTCAAATATTGTTCATAGATAAACTTGATCATAAACCCACAATTCATCGGTCTCAACAAACACACCGCAAAAGAAGATTACATCGAATAGATCTCCACAAGAGAGGGGGAGAACATTGTATTGAGATCCAAAAAGAGAGAGGAAGCCATCTAGCTAATAACTAT